>NC_135975.1:12948262-13248262 GCF_053455715.1 Rhinoraja longicauda
AAAGCTAGGGCAGCACAGTGGTAGAATTGCTGCCTTACAGCGCCAGAGACCCGGGTTCAATCCTGACTACGGGTTCTGTCAATACGGAGTTTATACGTTCTCCCCGTGACTGGTTTTTTTCTGGGTGCTCCGGTTTCCTCCCACACTAAAGACGCACAGATTTGTAGGTTAATTGGCTTTGGTAAAAATTGTCCATAATGTGTAAGATTCTGTTAGTGTACAGGATGATTGCTGTATGGTGGGACTCGGTGGGTCAAAGGGCCTGTTTCTGCGCTGTATCTCTAAAGTAAAGAACATGTTCAATAGATTCACTCATGAAACTGGAACAGTGCTGCTTGGAATAGAACAAGTTGAAAGAAAGTTGGTCAGAGGTGTTTATAATCATGCATAGTTTTGAGATGGTCCATTAGAGTGCAAAAGGTCAGATGTGAGAGAGCACAGAAACCGGATGCACTACTTGGAACCTCAATCAACCGTTGTGAAGTCAAATGTTCCATTCAAAAAGACAGTGCAAATGGATTCAGGAATAGTTTTTAAGGAGGACTGCATCAGTACTTGAAGGGAATTATTTACAGTACGCGGAGAAAGGGGAAGGGTGTGGGATTGATTAGATAACTCTGTAATGCAAATTATTTGGAATCTTCACAACCCTTTCAGTCTGTCCTTTAAGTCCAATAAAATATTATTTACTTGTAGCCTCGTGTCAATTTATGCACAGAGATGGGGGCGATCTGTGTTTAATGATATTCTCTAATACATGCGATAATGACTTTACCAACTTTGTTGGTAATGTTGAATGGTTTAGTATTGGCAAGGACACAAGGTAATTCATGTAAGAATAGGAATAGGAATACTTCATTGTCACATGTGACAAGGCACAGTGAAATTTGTTGCTTGCATACCCAATGTATACAAATAGCAGCCACCTACAGCACTGACAAAGTTACAAAGCATGCCAGCTCCTCATAGAGTCATAGAATGATACAGTGTGGAAACAGGCCCTTCGGCCAAACTTGTCCACACCGCCAACAATGTCCCACCTAAACTAGTCCCACTTGCCTGCGCTTGGTCCATATCCCTCCAAACCTGTTCTATCCATGTATCTGTCTAACTGTTACTTAAATGATGGGATAGTCCCAGCGGCAACTACCTCCTCTGGCAGCTTGTTCCATACATCCACCACCCTTTGTATGAAAAAGTTATCCCTCGGATTCCTATTAAATCTTTTCCCCTTCACCTTGATTCTATGTCGTCTGGTCCTCGATTCTCCTACTCTGTGCAAAAGAGTATCCCCTCCATTGTACTTATTTAAAGTATCCATACCTGTGCATCTACCTGATCTATTCCTCTCATGATTTTGTATATAAGATCATCCTCATCCTCCTGCGCTCCATTGAAGAGAGATCCACCCTACTAAACCTCTCCCTATAGCTCACACCCTCTAGTCCTGGCAACATCCTTGTAAATCTTTTCTGAATCTTTTCAAGCTTGACAATATCTTTCCTATAACATGGTGCCCAGAACTGAACATAATATTCTAAATGCGGCCTCACCAATGTGTTATACTCCTTTTGTTCTCCCCCACCCCCGCAGTGGTTCCACCACGGCGGGTCCCCATTGTCCTTTAATTTCCCCCCCTCCATTGTACTTATTTAAAGTATTCCATAGGATGTTTATAGACAATAGGTGCAGGAGGAGGCCATTCGGCCCTTCGAGCCAGCACCGCCATTCAACGTGATCATGGCTGATCATTCTCAATCAGTACCCCGTTCCTGCCTTCTCCCCATACCCCCTGACTCCGCTATCCTTAAGAGCTCTATCCAGCTCTCTCTTGAATGCATTCAGAGAATTGGCCTCCACTGCCTTCTGAGGCAGAGAATTCCACA
Source organism: Rhinoraja longicauda (assembly GCF_053455715.1). Taxonomy (NCBI): domain Eukaryota; kingdom Metazoa; phylum Chordata; class Chondrichthyes; order Rajiformes; family Arhynchobatidae; genus Rhinoraja; species Rhinoraja longicauda. The sequence goes on from NC_135975.1 coordinate 12,950,149, forward strand.
GATTCACAACTCTCTGACTGAAAAAGTTTTTCTTCATCTCAGTTCTAAATGGCCTACCCCTTATTCTTAAACTGTGGTAAGATACACCTGAGAGAGAAAATGGATCTTCAATTTGGTGCCTTATTTGAAAGACAGGCACGGTAAGAGGGGTGAAATGAACCTCAGAGATCAGGATTTTGAATTTAGGATAAATCTTTAACCTTTCGCTTCACAAACTCCACTGTCTGGTAAGTGTGCATCAGTCGATATGTGTTCAAGACCCGATCTTGGAGGTTTCCATACTAAATAAAGATCAAGCACATATCAAAACATTTTTCCAACTGGATCTCCCCCTCAGCAACACCATATAAAACTAGTCCATGCTTTAGATTTCATGCAGACACAAAAGTGGACCACAGTGCATACTGACCTCTCCCCTGGGCCTGCATAATTGTCATCGTGTAACATCCATAATTTTTTTTTCCCTCTCTCTCCCTCTCCCCCTCTCTCTCCCTCTCTCCCCCTCCCTCTCTATCTCTCTCCCTCCCTCCATTCCTCCCTCTCTCTCCCTCACCCTCCCCATGTGTTGTGATACTGTAACTCACCTCAAAATTCCTGTAATTGCTTTTGTTCTTAATGTTATTGTTTGTCACAGTATAAGCACACACCTGCTCCAAAGGTTCAGTGTTGAAACACTGTAATGAAATAACAGTGAGTGGGGTTAAGGAAGATTTGCTTGCCTTTCACCTTATGACATCAGCATCTCAGAAAAGTAGTCAATCAATTGAGACCTAGGGCAGAAAGGTGAGTGTGGGAATGGGAAGGATTCTCCTCTATTGTCAGAGTGAGGATAAACACAGATTGGAGGAACAGCATCTCATATTTCGCTTGTGCAGCTTACAGCTCAGTGAATATTGTTTTCTTTAACTTCAAGTAACCCAGCATTCCCTCTCTCTCTCTCTCTCTATCCCTCCCCCACCCAAGTCACCACCAGCTTCTTGTTTTCACCCAACAAACAGCTAACAATGGCCTGTTTCCTTTATCATCGTTACTTTTTTGCACATCTTTCATTCATTGTTTATTTCTCTACATTCTCGTCTATATCTTTCGTTTCCCTTTCCCGTGACATTTAGTCTGAAGAAGGGTCTCGACCCGAAATGTCACCCTTTCCTTCTCTCTCTGACAGACAGATGCTGCCTGTCACGCTAAATTACTCCAGATTATTGGGTCTATCTTCGGTTTAAACCAGCATCTGCAGTTCCTTCCTACACAGATCTACATCAATCTTATTCTCACTTGATCTCCTCCACATCCACCCAATCCCCATAAACCTTCAGTTGATCTCCATCCCATCCATGGCATCATTCGATTGTCATTTGCCAAACTCCACTGCATGTTCCTGCATGTGTCAACTTCCCCAGTATTATCCAGCTCTAGAGTAAATCAACAGCAGCAAATGAAATTCAAATTATTGCAGCTGTATAAAGGCCCCAAAGCACTGAAAATTAGGAAGAATAAGTGATCAAGGCAGAGAGAGATAAAAATGGAAATTAGCACATGAGAAATATAAAATTATTGCTGGAGAGGCAGAGAGCAGGAGGCAGTGAGAAAAAAACTGTGAGATAAAGAGGAACAGAGCAAGAGTGACACACATAGAACATCAAGTATGAAAGAAGTAAAGAAGTACAGACTCAAGGGTCTCCTCCTGTCTTTCAAAGATTGTAGACTTTCACATGCCTTTGACATAAACATGAAGTCATCTCCATTCTCTTTCATAAACCATCTTTTCAGGCCCATTGGTCTTATTCATTTCTCTCTCTCTCTCTCACTTCCTCTCTTTCACATCTCACTGTCCCATTGACTTTATTTAATTCATACACATATACTCACTTTCCTTAGTCACTTTTTTACTCTTTGTGACTCAGATACTCTCCTCAACATTGACCCAAGGTCCTCTCACTATCTCCTTTTCACTCTCCATTACTCTCTGCCTCTCTCCTGAAACCATTTATATTTCTGACATTCTAATTCTTCCTTTTTTCCTCTCCCTGTCTTGGTCTCTCTTTCCAATTATCTTTCTGTCTCTCTGTTTCAGTTTTTTCCAAGTTTCTCTCTGTCTCTTTCTTTTTATCACTTGGACAGTATTTTTACATAAGTTTCAATGCTCAGATTCTTCTGGTTAAACTCACCGTCTGTGACTGCCTCGTTGACTGGGAAGCACTCATGATGCTGTTGACTGTGTGTGTATGTGTGCTTAACCCTTAAGTACCTCCATGGATTATGGAAAGGTCAATGTTCAGGGTTAACAATGTTACCTTTTTGCTCATCATTAGACAATTGCGATATGTTGGTTACTCATTCAAACGGGAGTTTATTAATTATCTCCATGTCACTTTCACTTCACTGCTCATTTACCTTATTAATGACCTCACCGCCAACAGCACAATACACAGATACAGCCATTAACATCTCGACCTGTGTGTGTTCTCTCATATATCTATCTGCTTGTTTGCGTTGTATGTACATCTCCACAAATGTATGTGTAATGTCCACACTTACATGTGTATGAGCACATGTATGCGACAAATGTATCTGGCAAAACATCTGTGAATATGAATGTTCAGAGTCATAAACTCATTCAGTACAGAACCTACCTACACCTATCTATCCTAATCCCATTTTCCAACTCTTGGTCCAAATACTTACATGCCAGGGTTTCAAATACTCATCCATATACTTCCTACATGTTGTGAAAATACCTGCTCCCACCATCCCCTCGGGCAGTGATTTCACATTTCAACCATCCTCTGGTTGAAAATATTCTTCCTGAAATCCCCTTTAAATCTTCTATCTCTTATCTTAAATATTTTCTCTCTGATTATAAAAAGCTCTTCTAAGGATAAATATTTTTCACTATCTACACCATCTAGGCCCTTCATAACTTTGTAGACTATGCTCCTCATCATTAACAACTCCACCAATCTTTATGGTGTCGGAGAGAAGATAGCAGCATGGCTAAAAGGTTGGCTGAAGGGCAGAAAGCAAAGAGTGGGAATAAAGAGGACTTTTTCCGTCCGGTTGGCTGCTAGTGACGAGTGGTGTTCCACAGATTTCAGTGCTGGGGCCGCTACTCTTCAATTTGTATATCAATGATTTGGATTGAAGGCTTTGTGGCCAAGTTTGCAGATGATATGAAGATAGGTGGAGGGGCAGGTAGTGTAGAGAGAGCAGGGACTCTGCAGAAAGACTTGGACAGATTGGGAGAGTGGACGAAGTGGCAGATGGAATATAGCATAGCAAAGTGTGCAGCCATGCATTTTGATAGTAGGATTAAGATGTAGACTACTTTATAAATGAGGAGAGGATTCAGAAATTGGAGTTGGGAGTGCTGGTGCAGGATTCCCAAAAGGTTAATTTGCTAGTTGAATCGGTAGTAAGGAAGCCAAATGCAATGTTGACTGCTATTTTAAGAGGACTTGAAAATAAAAACAGGGATGTAATGCTGAGGATTTATAAAGCACTGGTAAGACCACACTTGGAGTATTGTGAGCAGTTTTGGGCCCCATTTTGGAGGAAGTATGTGCTGGCGTTCGACAGGTTCCAGAGGAGGTTTACAAGAATGATCCTGGAGATGATTGGATTAACGTATAATGAGCATTTGATGGTACTGGGCCTGTACTTGCTGGAGCTTAGAAGGATGTGGGTGGACCTCATTTAAAGTTACTGAATAGTGAAAGGCCTGATAGGGTGGATGTGGAGAGGGATGTTTCCACTAGTGGTTGAGTCTAGGTCTAGAGGGCACAGCCTCCGAATAAAAGGATCCCAAGATCCCTCTGCACATCAATGCTGTTAACGGTCATGCCATTAATTGGATATTTTCCCCTTACATTTGACCTCCCAAAGTGCAACACCTCACACTTGCTCAGATTAAATATTATCTGCCATTTCTTTGCCCAGGTCTGAAACTGATCGATATCTTGATGTACACTTTGACAGCCTTCCGCACAGTCCGCGACCCCAGCAATCTTTATGTCATCTGCAAACGTATGAATCAACCTATCAATGTTCGAGTTCAAGTCTTTTATATACATCACAAATAGCAGAGGTCCCAGCACAGATCCCTGCCCAACTCCACTGATCACAAGCCTCCAGCCTGAATATTGTCCTTCCACGGCAACCCTCTGTTTTCTATCAATGGACCAATTCTGACACCATATGACCAAGTCACTGCTAATCTCATCCATTTTAATCTTCTGGATCAGCCTACCATGGTGGACTTTATCCAATGCCTTCCTGAAACCCACGTAGACAACATCCACCACCCTACCTCATCGATCACTTTCATCATGTCCTCCTGTGGCTAGAGAAGATGCAAAGATCTTCATGAAGGCTTCTGCAATCACCTCTCTCTAAACCTGGGACAGATTCTATCAGGTCTTGGGAATGTATCTACCTTAATGCTTTTCAAAAGCCCCATCACCTCGTTCATTATCTCAGACTCTCCTTGCATTTTAATATTCCCCACACTGATCTCGCAGTCCTCCCTCAACATACTTCTCCTTAGTAAGTATAGCAGTTAGGATATTATGTGCAATGTACAATATATTGGTGAGACTGCACTTGGAGTATTGTGTCAGTTCAATTCAACCTGCTATAAGAAGGATGCCATTAAACTGGAAAGGATGTAGAAAAGATCGACACGTATGGTGCCAGGTCTCAAGGGACTGAGATATAGGATGAGTTTGGGTAGACTCGGACTTTATTCCTTAGGAGACTGAAGGGTGATCTTATAAAGGTGTAGAGAATCATGAGGGGCCAAGATAGGATGAATACACACAGTTTCATTTGCCCCCAGGGTTGGAGGATTATGAACTATTGGCCCATAAGTTTAAGTGAGAGGAAAAAGTATTTTTAAGAATCTGAGGGGCAACTTTTTCAAACCGGGGGTGGGATATATATATATGGAACAAGATGCCAGATGAAATGGTTGAGGCAGGTACAATAACATTTAAAAGGCACTTGGACAAGTATATGAAAGGTTTAAAGGAATATGGATCAAACATAGGCAAATGTTATTAGCTTAGATCAGGCACTTTGTCTGCTTATATTACTTGAGCCAAAGGGGATGACTTATGATTATACACTGCATTGTCAAATACAAGAAAGATAGGCACAGCATCATCTGGGTATAATATAAATCTCCCTCTACACTGTTGTATCAAATATCCTTCTATCAGAAATAGTTTCATTTAATTTATTATTGTCAGGTGCACTGAAGTACAGTGAAAAGTTTTTGTTTGGTTGCTATCCAGTCAAAAAGCTATAAATAAATACAATCATGCCATCCACAATGCGCTGATCAAGGATAAAGCATACAACATTTATTGCAAAGATATAACATTGAAGTCCAATAAAGTCCAATTAAATATAGTTCATACATCTCCAATGAGGAAGATGGGAGGTCAGGACTGCACTCTAACTGATGAGAGAACCATTCAGTTGCCTGATAAAAGCTGGGAAGAAACTGTTCCTGAATTTCTAGGTATGCATTTTCAAACGGTCATTCTATATAAATAGAAAGGTGAGATATAGCGTAAACCAACACCACCTAATAAAGAGAGGCAGAAAAAGAAACACTGATAGAGAAAACAAACAAAAGTGAGGTGAGGAGGGAATAAGATTAATGGGACTCTGAAGGTCCCCACCTAATTGTGCTCTTGGTGTATTTACTGTTTATGGGGTTAACTGGTCATTTTGCTCCCGGATTTTATGGTGCTGGTAGAATCTGTTCCATGACTGAGAGGAACTCAAGGTTCAATAAGTTTCAGTACTTTGAACATTTGGAAATTGTGTAAATCTCTTACTCTATTAACTGGGATGAAAACTAGTTACAGATGGTACAGTATAACCCATGTCTTACCAGCTAAAGCCTGTCCAGCCGTTCCAAGAGCAAGGGACTTGGGTCAGTCGAACATAGAATTGTTTCTCTCAGCACCTAATTATCCAATACACTTTGGAAAACACAGTGCATGTCAGGCCTATCCAATTGTGAAAATCTATTATGTAACCTCGTGAGTGAAACAATGGCCCAAGCAAAAAATTCCAAAACCTAAACATCAGCCACACCCAACTCCATCATGCCAGGAATGACACAAATCCATAAACAGCAGAACTTTCTCACAGATGGTTTAGTGTTTAAGGAATATTATCTGCAACTTCCCTGCTGCCATTTATGATAACTTTTGCACCAGTCCTTAGCCATTAAAAGCCAAACTGCAACATCAGAACCCAGTGTCTAATGTAAAATGTGCTCTCGGAAAGACAGGCTCTCATTTATGCCCTGCCACACATAACAGCAGCACCAATTTCCATTTACATGCAAATTCTAACCTCAAAATGTTTCTAAATGAGTCCCAGGCATGTCATGAAACAATATTTCACACTGAGCTAAATTGAGATATTTGTGAGAAGACAACTAGCTTGATCAGAGGTGTGTTTTAAGAATAATTTCAAAGAAGATAAAATGGCTGGGAGGCATCGTCCCATCTTAACTGCCAGCACTTAGCTTCTTGTCAGGTCAGAATAAGGCCAGACTATTAGAGTTGGTCGCTACTTGCCAAGTCAGTGAAATGCTGTTCCTTTAATCCCTCCCTGCCCACAGGTTCCTCACTTACTCACTCTGTCCCTCACCTGCACACATGTCTCTCACCTATTCACCTGGCCCTCACCTGCTTACCAGTCCCCTTGATGGGTGGCCAGATCTAAAGCCTTTGCATCAGTGGTGACCTCTGGCAATCCAAGGTCTATCTGAATCTCTTGGCACCCCTGGACTGCTGTAGCAGTAAGCCTCAGACTGAGTGCGGCCAGTTTGAAACTATCATCAGAGAATGCGTTTCCTGACCCAAAATAACATTCTCCGATTGATTGCCTTGATCATGTCACAGCCTGTCACTGACAGAGTCAAACCTGAAATTAACACCTGATGTCAAAGCTTTGGAAAGAGTGCAGCAGAGATTTATTAGAACAGAATATGGGACTTCAGTTATATGGAGAGATTAGAGAGGTGTGGTTATTCTCTAAGCATAAAGGTTAAGTGAAGCATTTTATCGGGATGCATCACAGCATGGTTTGGAACAGCTCCATCCAGGACTGCAAGAAATTGTAGAGAATTGTCGACGCAGCCCAGACCATCATGCAAACCAACCTCCCTTCCATTGACTCTATCTACCCTTTACTCTGCCTTTACTTGCTACCTAAACTAAAGATTTTGTACAATCGACCAGAACCATGGGAACAACTTTCCAAGTTGTTGAATTACTGGAAACCAGAAGACACAAGTTCATAGTTATCATGAGAGAAAAAGAAAAGGCATGAAGAAAAACAATTTAGGTAGCAAGGTATAAATTAGAACATGGTATATCCAAAGGGTGATGGCAGGATATTCATAATAACCTGCAAAAGGAAGAGTGGAGGTGGCTCTAACTTTGAAGCTCCTCGTGTTTTTGGTTAGAGTTTACCACCACTCCCAGCAGAGTCCAAAATCCATGTTACAAATGGTATTGAGGATAACCTTTAGCTCAGGTGCAGGTTGACAGTTGTAGGAAAAGAAAATAGTATCATTATTTCATTATCAGTCAGTGCTCATTGTGGGACTTGGAAAATCTCCTTCGTTGTGAGGTAAAAATAGCAGAAACTGCAGAAAATGGCAAAGTGCCCAAATACAGGCTCAGTGACTGGATTTGCATGGGTACTGAGAGAACTGCAAGTGGCCACAGTCACCCTCAAAACTATTGTAAATTAATTAATAGTGCAAAATAAAATGAGGCAAGCTGCATTATTTAGGAACACAGTAGGACCCGGTGCTGTAAAATGAAAGCAATGAATATCACAGAACCATTGTGGCAGTGGTTGCATTGCACTTTACCCTGTCTAAAAAAAAAAACTGTTACAATTGTTTCGTTTCGTTGGGTTGCTGTTAATTACTTAAATTATTGCATCGTATGGGAGGCGCATTCCCAATCTCGTTGTACCCCTGGATACAATGACAATAAAGATATATTGTATTGTATTGTATTGTGTATTATGGATCATTTGCAAATAGTACAGAGAGGATGGAGGTATTTTCATGGAAATATATCAATAGATATTTGGAAGACGTCGATCGATATGCACAGCTTTCTAGCAATGTGTAGAAATACCAGCTATCACTACTTGAAAATGGCTGGCCTTACATTTCAACTTGTCTGTAACGACCTGGCAAAAGGGAACAACATTTTCCTTATGCTCATTGGCATGCATTGGAAATGTACTGAAATCAGATATGGCAGCAGAATATGCCAAGAACTGGACCAACCATCCACTTCTTGGGGCAGCCATGACAAAAAGCACTATGTGGATTCACAGCCTAGAACAGAGAAACTAAGATTAATGCTGGTTTCAATATTTATGTATCAATATTTCAATATCTTTGCAACAAATACTTGGTTTCATTAAAATTGAGTTGATTATATTTTCAGCTCATGTTGAGTGAAGATATTTAACTGAGTATGGATTATTCTCATACTTTTTACCTGTTTTTTTCTTTTACTTGCAATATTTGTGCAGCTATCTTTTCAAAGCCCAGAATGATGGCTTCTGTAAATGGATGCAAGTTGCACTCTATTGCCATGTGTTACAAGAGTATAAAGTCCATTCTCGTGTGATGAATGTCCATTTTTGAAATAAGCTTCACTGGGTCATTCAAAGGATGCTCTAGCTTTGCAATCTAGAGCATCATGTCATGCCACAAGGAGTTACACAGATATTGCGGCTATAAAGACTGTTACCGCTGCACCTGTAGCTTATGGGCAGTAGATGACAGTGTTGCACCAAGAGTTGTGATGGAAATTAAAAAACAGGATATGTAAGAAATCTGAAATAACAAAAAAAAATCTGTAGGTCATTCAGCATCTATAGAAAGAGAAGTAGATTTAACATTCCAGGTCAAAGGTCCTTTGTTAGAACTGAGCTGGGTCATGTTGGTATTAGGTGCTAAAGCACATTCTCAGAAGGACAAGAATTGCCAGCATTCACTGACCCCTGGATCCAGGGCCAGATCAACACCTGGAGAATGACAAATGTACAATCTGAGGCAGAAATCATACTCTGCGATTTACTCACCTTCTATTACCACTAGCAGATTTATCCCTTTCGTTGTTATTGCAGGATGTTGTGTATGCATTTTCACTTTCACTCCCACAAACACCTGGTTCCAGCTTTTACCAAATTTTCCCTGTTGTGAAGCATTTGGTCCGACTGTAACTGGAAAGTGCAACCAATGATTATCCTGTTAAACACTGAGGTCTGATTTAACAATTACTGGGGTCTCATTTGTCAGTCAACATGGTCTGTAGATTCAGGAACTGTGGTAGACCAGGATTCAAGACCCACGTCAATCCTTCTTGAACTAAAAGAATGTGTGCGCTACAGGCAAAGAAGTACAAATCTTACTGCACTTTAATTGCAATTTGTAATTGAAGTCTGATGGCTCCACCTACAAGAAGTTTCTCCCAATCTATCAAAGATCTATTCAAGACTTTGTTCTGCCAAAACTGTAGATCCTGGTCTTTCTGCATGAGTATAAACTGTTTATTATAACTTTGAAATGGATATATTCATATAGTCATATTCTTCCAATCCTTTGTAGTTGTAGGGATAATATTTAGGAAACAAAGGATTGCAAATATTGCACCCTTGTTTAAAAAAGACCAGATTGATTCTTCCGCCTAATGGTGATGGAAAGAAACTAAAAGCAAGTTTTCAATGAGTTTTCCAGGATATGGGCATGCAGTTTTACTGAATCCATTTAGCATTTTAAACATCTCGTCTAGATCATCCTTCAATCATTTAAGGATTGAAACTTGTTATTTTAATATTATTATTATTAAATAGTGTTTGATGGAAAATGGCAATGAGCCATTGTCTTGAATCTCTTCAGTCTTTCGAGTAAGGTTTAGCACAACTCACAAGGTTTTGCTGGACAGAGAGTTCCTGGATCTAGAACCAGCAATGAAAAAGGGACAGAAATAACATAAATATGTTATAGTGTGCAACTTGAAGGAAAATCTGTTGTTGATAGTGTTCTTATGCCAACAACCCCCGAATGTGTTGATGGTTTTGAGAGGTGCTGTCTGAGTAGTTTGTGCGAGTGTGTGGAGTTTAATTTGCTGATAGTAGACTCTGTAGCCATGGTGTGTGCCGGCTGAATGTTTAGAATGGTAGAAGGAGTGCAGTCATTCAGCCTTCTGATCATGTTAAGTTGCTTGGTGTTGTTGATGTTGCATTTATTCAGGTAAGTAGAGAGCATTCCATCATTCTCTTGTACAGGTTGTAAAGGCTCTGGGTGGCAGGAGTGAATTTCCTGCTGCGGCTTATTCAGACTCCAACTTACTTCAACTGACACTATTTATATGTGGCCTGTCCAGTTGGGTTTTTGGTCAATGGTGTCCCCAACATATTGATGATAGGTACTTAGCAATGGTAATGACATTAAATGTAAGTGTTTGGACTCATTGGAGATGGTCATTGCCCATCTTTTGTGCGATGTAAATGTTAATTGCTATTGAATAGCCCAAACCTAGTCTTATCTACGTTTTGCTACATGCAAGGATGGACTAATTCATTGTCTGAGGTGTTCTGAATAGAATTGAACATTCTGCAATCATCTGTGAGCATTCCCACTTGTGACCTCAAAACAGATGAAAGGTTATTAATGAAGTAGCGAAGGAAGACTGGGGCCAAGATACTTTCCTATATGAGGGTGGGATGATTGACCTCAAACAACCACAACCATCTTCCTTTGTGTAATACGTGGCTCTCATAATCACAAGAACCCAGGATACCACTTCCAATCAAATGCTACATTTGGTGTCCAGGGTGATCATTTTTGTCTCATTTCTGGAATTGAACTGTTTGGTCCTTGTTTGAACACAAGCTAATGAGGTCTGTTGTCAAGTTTAACTGTCAAAACACAAATGGAGCACTAGTGAGCAGGTCATAAGAAAGTGCCACTTGGTGGCACTGTTGTTGACAACTGCCCTACATTTTATTAACAGGATAATAGAAGCAATTTTTCACATGGTTGAGTAGACACCAATATTGTTGCTTTACTAAATCAACTTAGCTGTATAGCATAGTTAATTCTGGAGTGCAACTTCACTACAACAGACAGGATGTTATCTTGTCCCATAGATAAAGTTGTATCCAGTTTAGTCAGCCATTTTGTGATAGCACGTGCAGTGAACCAAACTGGCTGCAGTTTGGCTTCTGTGGTGAAGTGCATTTCAGAAGATCTGGACAAAATTAAATAATATTTGGAAACACGATAGTTAATAACTTGGTTGACTTTCAATTGCCTTCTCACTTAAGTACTAATTAAGGATGGAAAATAAATGTCGCCAAGCCAGTGACATCACATCCTATGAATGATTAAATACAAAGTTATTTATGGTAGGGTGTGCTTACACTGGAGGCAGTGCAGAAAAGGTTTATTAGCTCGATTCCTAGGGTGAAGGTGTTGACATATAAAGAAAGGTTCAGCAATATATGCCTCTACACAGTGGAGCAAAAATAAAGAGATAATTTAATAGAAACATCTATGATTTTCTAAACGATTCAGAGGGTGGGCACTAAGAAGATGTTTTCTCTGGCCGTTGGTAACTAGAACTAAGGGGCATAGTTTCAGAATAATGGGCTGCATGCAGAGATGAGGAAGAATTCCTTTTCCCAGAGAGGCGAGCCCTTTCTCTTCGGGAGAGCACAGAACCTAGCATTGCTGCCTTATGTTTTTGGCAATCCTGATCTCGGTACAAACTGCATGGTTTCCACATTACCCCAATAGTACTTTGGATTTCCACAGTGTTCCAGTTTCTTCCCATATCCCAAAGATGACATGATACTTGGCAGCCATGAGTTCCCCCATGGGTGGTAGGAGATGAAGGGGGAGTTGATGGACATATGAACAAGATTATATTACAGGGAAATAAGTGGGAGAATGGTACTAATGGGAATGCTCTGAGAGCCAGGATAGACTCCATGGGTTAAATTGCCTCATTCTATATTTTCTACGTTGTAAGGAAACATTTATATGTATCTGAATCATTGGAATAGTCTACCTCTGACCAATGGAAGCAGAATCATTGAATATATTCAAGGCAGAGACTGACAGATATTTAACCTAAAAGGGAGTTAAGGAGTTAGGGAAACAAAGCATGAAATTGTTGTTGAGACCAAAATTGGATCAGCCAAGATCTTACTGAATGACAGAGCAGGCTTGAGAAGTCAATTAGCCATATATTCTGGGAAGATTAATAAGAATAGGTCATTCACGATGAATGGCAGGCACTGAGAAATGATTGAGGAACTGAAGGACTTTGCTGTACAAGTCTAAGGATTCCTTAAGGTGCCAGCACAGGTAGATAAGGTAGATGAGGTGATGAAGAAGACACATGGTATCTCTCCCTTCATTAGGCAAGGCATGTAACATAAGGGTAAGGAGGTTATCATACAACTTTATAAAACATTGGTTAGAACTTACCTAGAGTATTCTAGGTGCCACATTTTAGGAAGGATACCAACGTGCTGGAGAGAGTCAGAGGAGATTCAGAAGGATGTTGCCTGGGATGGAGCATTTCAGTTGTGATGAGACAAGATTAATTGGTTTTGTATTCCTAGAACAGAAGAGGCTGAGGGACAATTTGCTAGAGGTATGCAAAATTATGAATATTTTATATTGGGAAGATGGTGGGAAACATCACCCCTTGGCAGAGGTGTCTAAAACTAGAGGGCATGGATTTAGACAGGATCTGAGGACATTTCTTTTCACTCAGATAGTGGTTGGAATTTGGAACTCTTTCCTGATGTTGTTGTGGAGGCAGGTACTCTGACAACATTTTATAAGTCTAGACAAACACAATCACCAAGGTGTTGAAGGCTGGTGCTGGTGAATGGGCTTAGATGCATGGATGCCAATGGTCGGCACTGACATAATAGGCCAAAAGGCCAATGTTAATGTTGTATGACTCTATGCCTCTGAATCAGTTTTAAGGTTATCTTTAAGCATGCAATTATGGATTATTGCCTACATATTGGTCGTCTTAGTTATTCCACCTGCTCAGATTCATTTACCATTACCAAATCCAATGGTGAATTTTTCCGTGTTGGCCTGCTTATATATTTAATTAGATGGAGTCCTGCAAAATATCCTCTTTGCTTTTCCTTTCCGTCCCAATTATTTCTGGGGAAGATGTCATTACCGCATATTTATTCCCTTGCTCCATTTTACTTATTCCCTAATTGGTTTGTATAATTCCTACTTCTTTTTCCACCTGGGCTGTAATCTTTTCCCAGTCACACAATTTGTCTTCCGCAGCCTTATACTGTATTTCTATCATTTGAATTCTACTGCATCATTTGTTTTTCTACTGATTTCTATTCTATGCCAATAAAAACTGCTCCTTTACCTTTTTTCCACATATTCTCGAACATATGTTGTATTCTACAATGTGTAGGAAAGAACTGCAGATGCTGGTTTAAATCGAAGGTAGACACAAAATGCTGGAGTAACTCAGCGGGACAGGCAGCATCTCTGGAGAGAAGGAATGGGTGACGTTTTGGGTCGAGACCCTTCTTCAGGCTGATGTCAGGGGAATGGGCGGGACAGATAGAATGCAATCAGAGACAGTAAGACCGGTGGGAGAACTGGGAAGGGGGAGGGGATGGAGACAGAGGGAAAGTAAGGGCTATCTTGTATTCTCCAATGTTCATTTTTCATTCAGGCGTAGGAGTTTTAAAAAGGCATTGGGAATACCAGCCTTTATTGGCCAAGGCATACAATAATAAGACCACACTGGAATTGTGTAAAGCACTGGTTAGGTTATCACTGGGGTACAGCTCAAAACTTGAAGTATGTGATAGAACTTAAGATGGAGATTTATGGCATTGCAGGGAGAATTTTAGTTGCGAGGAGAGGCTGACAAAGGTGGTGTACTTTTTAGAGCCTGACGGGAGATTTAAAGAGGTGTATAAAACTGAGTAGAGAGAATAAACAAGAAGGACCAGTTTTCTTAGCAGAGACATTAATAACTAGGCAACATAATATAACAGAAAAAGCTGGGTATTATCAGCAGGTCCTGCAATGTACTTTTCCTGCAGCAGAGAGATTGATAACTTGGAGATGCAAATTTAATGTTTGAACAGAAAATGCTGGAAACATTCAGCAGGTCAGGAACATTTGAGGAGAGCGAATCAGAGTTAACTTTTCAGCTCAATGAGCCTTTTCAGAAGTGGGAAAATTTAGAAAATGGGCAAGTTTGAACTTGCAGTAAAGAAGGAATGAAGAGGTCAAAGCGAATGTCTGTCTTAGATGCAGACCATGATATGGCAGATAAGCAGACTAAGAGGTTGCTGCAGGCTTATTAGTGGCAGATAATTTGTCTGGGGACATGTCAATAAAGGGAGAATAAACAAGGAGCAAACCTGCCATACTGTGAGTGAATGAACACAATAGCTGCTGGAAATGTTAAACAAAGGAGAATGTTGGGAAAATCCTCCACAGTAGCCTATTGGGAGAGAGAAAATGAAAACAGCATCAGAGCTCAGCAGTATGAAAAAAAACGAGTGTTAGATACCATCCACAGAGATACATAGTTAACATTGCATGTCAATGATTCCCCACACCATCCTATCTATTGCTCTCAGCGACCTAAAACAAATTTATTTCCTCTATATCCCAAATCTGAGCAACAGTCTTTGGCCTGAAATGCTATCTCGGTTTTTTTTTCCATAAGTGTTGCCTGTCTTGCTGCATATTGTGTTTTTATTTCAGATTTTCAGTGGGTCAGACAACATCTGTGGAGGGAAATGGACAGATGACGTTTCAGGTCAGACCCTTCTTCACAGTCGTCTTAATAAGGGTCCCAACCCGATACACTGTCCATTCTCCTCCACAGATGCTGCTTGACTTGCTGAGATCATCCAGCTGTTTTTTTTGCATTCAAGATTCCAGAATCAGCAGTGTCTTGTGCCTCCGCGCGGTACAAGGGACCCAAAATACTTGTTAATTTTTTCTGATCTGTTATTATATAAACTGCAAGGGATTAGACAATAATCCTGATATTCTACCTTTAAAGGTTCTTCTTTCAATTCATACCTTCAGTGAATCAGCTCCCTGTTCCTGGTCTTTGGGCCACATTAACTAGATTTTCCCATACTGAGCATTCACGCAATCTAGCCCATCTTTTGCAGCTAAGGATGTACCCTCAATTTGATCCCATTGGCTTCCTCATTGGTGAAGAAGAACTGCACTTCAAGAGACAGGTGCCAGCTACACCATCAATATTAGTGCTGTGACTTAACAAACGGCTGGAGGATCTCAACAGAGGATCTCAGGCAGCAACTATGGAGGGAATAGACAAGCAGCACTTTGGGTTCAGACCTTTCTTCAGGCTGATGGAATAGCCTCCCTCTATGTCTGGAAAAGAGAAGTGGGGGTGGGGCAAAGCCTGGTAAGTGATAGCTGGGTACAGGTAAGGGGTAGTGATTGACAGATGGATGACAAAGGTTAGAGGCGAAAAGGAGACAAAAGGTTGTCAGATAGGGGGAAAAAAGGAGTAAAATGCAAAGACGCGAGTGATGCATCTATCTATTCCCTTCACAGATGCTGGCTGGCCCGCTGAGTTACTCCAGCATTTTGTGTCTTGCGTAGGAAGGAACTGCAGATGCTGGTTTACACTGAAGATAGACACAAAATGCTGGAGTAACCGCTCCCGCTGAGTTACTCCAGGGTTTTGTGTAGGAAAATAACTGCAGATGCTGGTAAAAAACGAAGGTATTTATTCACAAAATGCTGGAGTAACTCAGCAGGTCAGGCAGCATCTCAGGAGAGAAGGAATGGGCGACGTTAAGGGTCTCGACCCGAAACGTCACCCAGGGTTTTGTGTCTAACTTTGTGTCTTGCACTAGATCTCTGCGTCCGCAGTTTCTTGTGTCTCCACGGAAGAGCACCGGTTGCCACGGCCGCGGGGTCAGGTTGTCACGGGAGGAGCGCCTCGAGCTCTGGCCGTTGGTGTGGGGAGAGCGGGAGGTTGTCACGGGCGGGGAGGTTGCAACGGGCGGCGGGGTCTGGTTGTCACGGGCGGACGGTTGCCATGTAGGGCCGCGGGGTCTGGTTGTCACGGGCGGAGCGCCTCGAGCTCTGGCCGTTGGTGCAGACTGGGCGGGCAGGAGGTTGCAACGGGGTCTGGTTGTCACGGGGCGGGGGCTGGCAACGGGGTCTGGTTGTCACGGGGCGGCAACGGGGTCTGGTTGTCACGGGGCGGGGGGCGGCAACGGGGTCTGGTTGTCACGGGCGGGGGGCGGCAACGGGGTCTGGTTGTCACGGGAGGAGCGCCTCGAGTTGTGGCCGTTGGTGGGGGAGAGCGAGTGGGCGGGCGGTTGCCACGGGCGAGGGACGTGCTTCATATTATGGTCTGTGCGCCGGGCCGCTCCTCCCTCCCGCCCCTCGGCACAGAGCGCGCAGGCGCGGTGCGAACGGGATGGCGGTGGGACGATGCTGACGCCTGGTAGCGCAGGCTGTGCCCGGCAGCAGCGACACGGCCATGGCCCGGCTGGCCGACTACTTTGTGCTGGTGGGCTACGATCACGACAAGCGAGGTGAGTCCTGCAGGTCCGGATTCAGGCCCATGTTGAGCATTCGGTCGCTGACTGCACTGCCATCCGCGACTTACACCTACCTCCCGGCTCAATGCCGCAGCCCTGGGACCTGAGGCCCTGCGGAGGGCGTGGGAAGAGGGAGGGACAGATAAACAGAATGGGGAGTGAGCGCAGGATAGGTGATGTTGAGGTGGCGAGGGTGGGGGTGGTAGTGAAGGGAGATGGTGAGAGCTTTGGACATGGAGAATTACTGAAATCGGACAGGCATTGAATGAGATCACGGGTGAAATGCTGCAGAGCTGGGTGAGCGATTTAGTAGGGACCATTGAAGAAGACTGGAGTATGTGGGGAAGCGACGGAGAGAGGAATGATGACAGGAGTGTCTAAGGTGGTGGTGTGCTCTGCCTGCTGAGGACGATGGGTTGGTTGTTCAAGGTGAGGATAATCATGTGAAGGCTTGAGGTAGGAGGTGGTGACACGGAGAAAAGTGAATGCAAAATATAGTAGTATGGAATTGGATGTCCTACCATGACCTGGATCAGTAATTGGTAGCAGATATCAAGAGAGTGGGGGGAAATCTGATACCATGATGAGTGAAATGTGACAAATTGTGTTTCCACTGATCTGCACGGAGGTGTTTGTTTCTCACTATATCCATCATAACAGGAGTAGTGTTAAATATTTGTCCACAAATGGCATGAAGCTAAGAGGAACAGTTTACTCGATGGAAATATGAAGCTGAATTGACTGATTAGGGAAACTGATGGCAGTTGAGTTTAACTTGAGGAGGTTTGAGGTTCTACACAAGTTTAAGAATAACAAATAGTATTCCATGTGCACTAGAAACTTAAGGCACAGATAGATTTTGTTCGTGCACATGAATCACTAGATGTTGTCCCACAGATACAAGAAAGAGGTAAGATGATTATTAGAATTTTGCCTCTGTCTCAAGGTGATACAAGGGCTGGAAAGTACTTTGTTTAAATCCAATTTCTGCTGCTGTGTTCAGTTGTATGGATGATGTTGCAGAAGGTTATAAAAATGTAGAGATAAAAAGTTAAGAAACTGACATGGATATTAAATGACTAATTATTAGAGAAGCCACTCTGGAGTCAATACTGAGATCAATCCCCTATTGAAGATTGAAGGAAACCCTGTTTAAATTGTATATTGGGAATCGAGGGAAAGAGTAGCAGTGAAACAAAATATTGTGGAGTCTGCAAATACAGAAATAAAAACAAAATGTGTAAAATACTTGGTCATTAGTCAAGGAGAAAGTTAACACTTGAAATTAATTTGATATTTTCCTGCTGTTCGGCAGACTGCCATGGAATCTTGTAGATGTACTTGATCAAACAAGCAGAACCAAGCTTGTAACACTTTGCATGGAAGACAATATTTTTGACAATTCAGCAGCCCTTCAATACTCTGAAACTTGTTTTTTTTTTTTTTACTGAAGTTTGTGGCGAACCCACATTTCAGTGAAGAGTGGCACCACTCAGCCAAACTTAATAAAGATTATTAATATTGTGCAATGATTGTCTGATATAGTGTATCTCAGTCATAAGTCCAGTTAAGTACTAGATTTATTTTTGCACCCTCAAAATAATATTTCAAATCTTTCCCCTTTTGCCTTAAACCTATGACGTTTAGTTCTGGACTGTTCTACCATGGGATAAAGAGTGTGACCATTCACCTTATCTGTGCCTCGCGAATTATTACATCTCTAAGTTCACTGCTCAGCCTCCTAAACTCCAGGGAAAACGTCCATCCTCTCATTCAATGATAACTCCAAACCTTTGAGTCCTAGCAACATTTTTTCTGCACCCTTTCCAGTTTAATTACATCTTTCCTCTAGCTGGGTGACCGGAGCTGCATGCAATACTACAAACGTAGTCCCACCTACATCTTGTACAGCTGTAGCGTGATGTCCCAACTCCCGTACTCAATACCATTATTGATGAAAGCAAATGTGCCTTATGCTGCCTTCAATGCCGTCTACCTGAATCAACACTTTCAGGGAACTGTGTACTTTGCCCCTAGGTCTCTCCATTCTACAACACTCTCCAGGACCTTACTATTTATTGTGTTTTCTCCTTACCCTAGCTCAGTGACTATGATTGGGATGACCTTGGCCCTGGAGTAGAAGGGGCATAGATTGAGCAATTTCCCATTTGTTCTGTAGAGTTGCTGCACGCCAAGAGGAATCTTGTGGGAAGTGTGGTGTTGAGCCATGTCGCAGCCTTGCTTGACATCAATCTGCCCTCAGATTGAGTCTGTTATGGACTTGTTGGTATGTTGCAGACTGGATGTTGATACATTTCTGAAGGCAACAAACTGAGAAGGATGCTCCAAAGTCCATCTTGTTTAACTGAGTTGAGATCT
Source organism: Rhinoraja longicauda (assembly GCF_053455715.1). NCBI lineage: Eukaryota > Metazoa > Chordata > Chondrichthyes > Rajiformes > Arhynchobatidae > Rhinoraja > Rhinoraja longicauda. Next base: position 12,969,202 of record NC_135975.1, read on the forward strand.
TTTCCGAGGTCAAAATAAGTTCATGTAAAGTAGTTGATGCATATCCCTAGATTACTCGTGAAGCAGAATCGTCGTGTCTCCAGATGGATGGAATCCATACTGCAACTTGAGGGTATCCATGGACATTGGAAGGAGCTACTTGAGGAATAACCTTGCCAAATATTTCCCTGTGGCTGGCAACAAGGAGGCCCCTCTGTAGTTGTTGCAGCCAGATATAACTCTTTTCATGAAAATTATCACTGATTGAATTTCCAATCCCGTGGCAAGTTGTTCTCTTCCTTTTGGTGGGAAATCAGGCTAATTTGTGTTGCTGAAATGCTTCAAGCTTTAGTCTTACAGCAGGAAAGCTGTCTGTTTTGGAGGTTGTGTTGTTTTTCAATTGATATTTGGCAATATTGACTTTAATCGGTGTGGCAACAAGGCTGTACCAGATGGTTTGCTGTGGCATGGTTGAGGAGTCATTGAAAGTACTCCTTTCAGTGGTTGCTGTGTCCGTTAGCTATTCTTTCCTGGTAGACTGCCGGTGGGCTGGTTACTTGGGTATTTGGGTTAGGACACTAGAAAAAAATGCATGATTGTCTTTGTAACTGAGGTTAATTGGCTGGGTAAATGTAAAAATTGTCCCGAGTGGGTGTAGGATAAGTGTTAATGTACGGGGATCGCTGGGCGGCACGGACTTGGTGGGCCGAAAAGGCCTGTTTCCAGCTGTATATATATATGATGATATGATGATGATGAGTTTCTGAATCTCTGCGCTCTTTCCGCCCACCAACTTTTTTTAGGTCATGGTTTTTCTAATGAACCTCAGCCTTCAGATGCCTGTGAAGTTTTGTTTCCCTTGAAGCATGGTAGAAAATTCATGACAAAAATGCATTATATTTGCAGTTAACTATTTTCAGGATGCTCTAGTAATCTCCATCAAAATAACCTTAGTGCTTTATAGTGGAGAAGTCAAGCATTAATTTGCATTTTCTGATTTTTTTAAAGTTGATAGCAGTCCAAGCACATTATGACTTCTTGTTTGGAGTTTGGCAGTTGTCAGGTGGTGTATGAAAGGAACTAATCTTTGGGTTTTTGAGACCTTTACATTGATTTTCCTATGGTAGTATTTCTGTTGGTGGTATTGTTTTAGAGTCGGGCTGATGGGGATATGAATATACTAGGCAGTGATCGGTCCACCAGTCATCTTGACAGTAATGGTATGAGTATCCTTTGAATGATTTAATCAGTTGCCAGACTCGGTTGTTTGAGGTTTTGTGTTTGTTTATGTGATAAAATAGGGTGTTGTTTGTAATAAGATAATGTTCAAAGCATTCTATCAGAAGGAAGAACTCTATTGGAGCGACTTTCATCACACCCTCCTTGTAGATGATACCTTTTCTGACACTGTCATCTTGTAGTTTTACAAATTGCTGGTTATTTCATTGGATGAAATTGACTATCGAGTATGGAGAGCCTGTACTTGCAGCTGAAGGTGTAAGTGTCTTTGCGTACACATCACTAAAAGCTGTGGCCCATTTGTAAAGAATGGATGTTAGTCACCCATATGGGGCATTGTGCTCAGGGTGGATACACTGGCCCTGGACAATAGACAATAGACAATAGGTGCAGGAGTAGGCCATTCAGCCCTTCGAGCCAGCACCGCCATTCAATGCGATCATGGCTGATCACTCTCAATCAGTACCCCGTTCCTGCCTTCTCCCCATACCCCCTCACTCCGCTATCCTTAAGAGCTCTATCCAGCTCTCTCTTGAAAGCATCCAACGAACTGGCCTCCACTGCCTTCTGAGGCAGAGAATTCCACACCTTCACCACCCTCTGACTGAAAAAGTTCTTCCTCATCTCCGTTCTAAATGGCCTACCCCTTATTCTTAAACTGTGGCCCCTTGTTCTGGACTCCCCCAACATTGGGAACATGTTATCTGCCTCTAATGTGTCCAATCCCCTAATTATCTTATATGTTTCAATAAGATCCCCCCTCATCCTTCTAAATTCCAGTGTATACAAGCCCAATCGCTCCAGCCTTTCAACATACGACAGTCCCGCCATTCCGGGAATTAACCTAGTGAACCTACGCTGCACGCCCTCCATAGCAAGAATATCCTTCCTCAAATTTGGAGACCAAAACTGCACACAGTACTCCAGGTGCGGTCTCACCAGGGCCCGGTACAACTGTAGAAGGACCTCTTTGCTCCTATGGAGCATCATGCAAATTTGCCAGAATTATCATTGATAAAATAGATCAAGTTAAAATAGATCGAGCCCAAGTTGCATAAAATAAACTTGCAGTTACAAGATTGGGATGATTTGATCATACGCAAGGTGGTAAAAGGAGTTGGTAAGTTACATGAAGTGAAAGTATTTCCTCTGGCCTGAATAAGGAGATGCCATGATAACATTAGAATTATAATGTCCACAAATGGTTGTGGAAATATGAAACAATCTTAAGAGTGGAGGTAAGTTTAAAAGTGTTAAAGCTGAGATTGATTGATGTTGGGCATTAGTATTCAGGATTATCGAAGCAAGCGGGAGAAGATGTTGAAATGTGGATCAGCCACAGTATAATTGAATGTCAGTACAGGTTTGATGTTCTGCATGAGATATGAATAAATTACAAGGTGATAACTGGAACTATTTTGAGACAAAAACAGGTCCAGAAATGATGACAGTAAGATTTATATACAAGAAAATGTTCTGTGCAAGACTGCTAATTTGTAGATCTGAAGAAAAATTAAGCTGCCCTTTGTAGAAACTGTCAAATGTCAGATTCATTAGTGATGAGCAATTGAATATCTGGCAAGTGTTAGCTTGTTTATTTTCAGTGTTTCTCCTTTCTTGTATCATAATTAAAATCTATGTCTTGGATTTTTATCACCAATATTGTTCCTTGAACAATCTTCATAACCGTATTCCATTTTGTGCTGCTGTATTGATGTTAAACAATATTCATGAACATATGCTGGAAACATTACATCTTTGAGTTGAAGTAAGAACTTTATGGTTTCATTCCTAGTAAATATAACAATTAAACCCTCTTGACTTGACTCCTGAAATGTTAACTCTGTTTCGCCATCCACAGAATGTGGCGGGCCTGTTGAGTGATTCCAACATTTTCAGTTTATATTTGAGATTTGCAGCACCTGCAACTCTTTGAATTTCAAAGTTCACTGCACTTTGTTTAGGCTGTTTAAGTTAAAGCCTGGATATAGTGTTAAATGGTTCTATGTATAGAATCCACTTTAAATTTTGTTGTCATAGCTGGTGTATTTGGAGATGTATATTTGGCCTATCACTCTCCTAATGAAATCTTACACGATTGAGTGAATCTGTGGTAAGTGACTACATATCTGATTAATACATGGAAGGTCTTGGGAAATGGAGTATTGGAACACAGTCTCACCTGACAGCGGTTTGGTAATCTCGTCAGTTATCTTGAACTCTTCCTCCCTCTACACTAACTGCCTGGCCTGCTGAACATTTGAATATTTTGGTTTTATTAAACCTTTCTCTCAACGTTGCTCCAGCATATATAATCCCTATATCTTGTGTCTCTCTTCCAAAACAGTAGTTTCTCATCTGATATTGTTGTGAGGCTGCACAGCATTTGTTCTTGTGACTTTAGAAATACATTAATGATGGAAGAAATGCATTAATGATGGAAATCTAAGTTACCCCGAATGGTCATGTGAAGGCCACAACATGCAAGAACATCTGGTTCCTTTTCCAGTGATGGGGCAGTTTACACTAGTACTTTAGACCACAATTATGACAGGTCAATTAAATTCGCTTTTACATACCCAAGAACGTAATTATTTGTTTGCTTTTCAACTTTGCCTTTTATTGCAGAAAGTTGTAATCTGGAAGTTACTGCCTACAAGGGTGGAAGGAGCTAAATCATTAAACATCTAAAACAGATTTAGATAAAAATGGGGAAAGAGATGAAGTGAGAGTAATTGAATATGTCAAAGCGCCAAAGCAAGTATAATGTACTGGTTTGCCTATAAGAAGTGCTATAAGAAGTTATGATCTCATACTGTATTTTTTGAGCTGCCTCCAGTTTCACTCCATCGGCAAATTTAGCATCATTGGCAATTTGCATTGCTTTACTGAGTCCAAGTTATTAAAAACAGTAGCAATTCCAAACATTTATTAATGTGGTCTCTGCATAAATTTTATTCTGATTTAGTCTTGACTTCCCCAAAGTTTTATTTTTGTGGAAACCAAACCGAAGTTTTAAAAATGTTATATCACCTGGTTTCTTTATTTTTGGGTAGTCCATCTGCCTTGTTGCCTTCAGACTTTCGCCATGCTCAGAGCGTTGTAAGGTATGTAAGTTGCGGAAAAAGTTAAATGTCACTGATTTAAAACATTGTGGATTTTATTTAGTATCCTTGATGATTTTAGTATTGCCCATTTTTGTAAGTAAAGTTAAATGTTTGTACTGAACATTAGCACTGGCAGATTTTCTATTCTGGCTGGTTAACATAGTATTAAAATGTAATTTTTGACACCATTTCAGGAATTGGCCACATAGAGGTTAAAATTACATTATTAATTGATGGAAGTTACTCAGTGAGTGATTCAAAGTTTAAACAAGAAGGCTCTTCACTGCATTAAATTCACTGCATCGAGAGCTTTATACAGGAATTACTAGATTGCTGAAATGTTTCTTTCAAGAGAGATTTTTGTGCCAGGATGGATCTGTCTGATACCGGTGATGTAATGAATGGAATGTTAGATAATCAGCCATATTGTCCATCCCAATTGTCCTTGAAGGTGGTGATGAGCTGCTCTCTTTAATTGCATCAGACATTCTGGTGATAACACTCCCTCTGTGTTGTAGGGGAGGAATTTCAAGGATTTAGACAGTAATGGACTACAGAATTTCTGGTGCAACTATTTACACAGTGTTGTTGGACAAGGAATACGATGGGGATAGACACAATCACAATCAAGGCTTGACAGTTTATTTCCATATCAGGATGTTGTGTGACCTGGAGAATCAAGAAACTGCAGATGCTGGTTTACAAAAATAGAGGCAAAGTGTTGGAGTAACGCAGCAGGTCAGGCAGAATCTCCAGAGAAGATGGATAGGTGACATTTCGAGTCTGAAGACTTTGAAGAAGGGCCCTGACCCGAGGTCACCTATCCATGTTCTCCAAAGATGCTGCCAGACCTGCTGGGTTACTCCAGCACTTTGTGTCTTTGTTTGGTATGTTTGCCAAAGTATGTACTTTTCCTGGATATTATCTGGATTTTGCTTGCTGTAAGCAGGTGTTATTTTCTGTGCAACTGGGAATGGTAATGCAGAATGTGAAATCATTGGATATTCTTTCTGTTTCTGTGATGAAAAGATATTAATTGAAGCTATTAAAGATTGATGGTTATTGGGCATTGCCTTGAAGAATTCCTGCTCCAGTCCTGGGAAATTGAATTCCAATCAACAAAGTGCATCTTTGGTGGCATTTGACACAATGTCATTGATTTTGCCTTGAAATCTATTGACTAGTTTTATCATGGTTTCTTTCACCTGTACTCTGTTAAATGTTTTTAGGTAGCCTTTTTACAGTTTGATGTTAGCCTTTGGGGTAGTTTTAATGTGCTTACTCTGAGTTGACTGACAGTAAGTGGAAAAGGCACGCCCAGCCTTTTCTCACCATGGCTCAGGTGTATAGGATAGATGTGCAGGAAAGAATTGCAGATGCTGGTTTAAATTGAAGGTAGACAAAAAATGCTGGAGTAACTCGGTGGGACAGGCAACATCTCTGGAGAGAAGGAATGGGTGACGTTTAGGGTCGAGACCCTTCATATCAGACTGTTACCCATTCCTTCTCTCCAGAAATGCTGCCTGTCCCGCTAGTTACTCCAGCATTTTGTGTCTACCTATACGATAGATGAGTATTCTTCCCACTTGAAATTTTATGAGAGTTTGTAGAGTGGTATTTTGTGTGTTAATCTTGGCTTTGGTACCTAGTTGGTGTTTTTTGCAATGAGCTCCTTAATAATTAAGCACATTAATCATGTTTGTATTTGTTTTCTGCACCATCATGGTCTAGTTTACTTAGAATAACTGATTTTCTTTTTGTTGGTGTAGAGTCTAATGTGCCTGCAAAGTGAAGTGAGTAAGAATTTATTTGTTCTGGTTCATATCCATGGTTCATATCCTGTGCATTTTACAGAAATGTAGTGTATATGTTAAATTGCTCTTCAAAGTTGTAACTCATCTCTTGCACAACTTGGTTTTGAAGGCCAAAATTAAAAATTTGCTAGAATTAGGTTTACAATGCTTGCTAGGATAATGATCTTATTCAAGATTCTCTCTGTCCTTAAAATTTTCTACAATTGTCCCAAGATTATTTACATAGTTGAGAAACTGAAATTCTCCATTGAATGGTAGATTATAGTTGGTATAAATGTTGAATAGAGGTGATGCGATCACACTGAATTTGTTTGACAGCACTAGACTAGAGGGCATAGCTTTAAAGTGAGAGGAGAAAAGTTTATGTGTGGGGCAAGTTTTTTACATAGAAAATTCTGGGTGCCTGGAATGAACTGCCAGGATTAGACGTATTTAAGAGGCTTTTAGATAGGCACATGGGTATACAGGGAATGGAAGGGTATGGATCATGTACAGGCCAAGGTGATTAGTTTAATTTAGCATTGTGTTCGGCACAGACATTGTGATTGAAGGGCCTGTTCTTGTACTGTTGCTTTTTTATATTCTATCTACTATTCTGGTCATTCAGTTCCAGGTAGAAGCATCTGTTCCAAAAAAGGCAGCATATAGTCAGTTGTGAGGTATGGCTTATAATAAGGATGCCTAGTTGAACACAATGACATATACCAATAATCACTCCTGGATGTGCTTGATGGAATTTAGTCACTGGTCTGTATAAAGGTTCCGACCCGAGACGTCACCTATTCCTTTTCTCCAGAGATGCTGCCTGACCCGCTGTTATTCCAGCATTTTATGTCTATCTTTGGTATAAACCAGCATCTATAGTTCCTTCCTACACACTGGATATTGTTGTTCCTGCAAAACTGGAAATGAGACCCCCTCATTGTCACAAAATTGTTTAGTACCTGGATAATCACCCTATTCCTGTTTCTATATTGTTTTTAGATTATTTCTAATCTATATTATTTCTGTATTTAAAACCTTGTGTTTTCAGCCTTAATTACATGTGGAATTCAACTCCTTTGCCTATGTTTTTTATACCAAGGTTATGATGAAGAGCAGAGTGGTTCTAGAAAAATCAAACTGGTATCAGTGAGCTGATTATTGATGAGTAGGTGCAGTCCAATAACATATCAATGATGCCTTCCAACACTTGAGACTGGATTGATTGAATGATAAATAGCTGAATTGGATGTCTCCTACTTTGTGAACAGGGCTTGCCCGGGCAATTTTCTCCATTGTTTATAGATACTAGTTTTACTGGATTAGCTTGGCTCTGCATGCCGTTGATTCTGGGGAGCACGTCTTCAATATTATGGCCAGGATGTTATCAGTCCCAAAACCTTTTCTGTATCCATAGAACTCGAGCATTTGTTGATATCACACGGAATGAACTGATTGACTGGAAAATAAACTTTTGTGGTTGACAGGATCTTGGCAGAAGGCAGGAAGGATCATCCACGTGGTACTTCAGGGTAGACACCATTGCTAATGCTTCTGTCTTCAGCACTCGTGTGCTCTGCTCATTGCTGAATATTGATATTCATGCTATTATCACCATCCCAACAGCAATGGAATTTTTTATCACAGTTTGTGATTTAGAAATTTGATTTACACAGTTTGTGATTCCCTTATCATGTATCTACACACTGTAAATGGATCGATTGTAATCATGTATTGCCTTTCTGCTGACTGGTTAGCACGCAACAAAAGCATTTCACTGTACCTCGGTACACGTGCCAATAAACTAAATTGTAAGTGGAAGGATTGCAGACCTTGGATCTGATCACTTGTTTGTGTGCATCACAGTTCTTTTACATGCTTTTTTGCAGGTGTATGTCTATTGAGTCTGTTCTGATATTTCATGGATAAAGGGAAAATAATGCTCCCTGAAAAAGCTCCATAGCATATTTTCATATGATTACATTTCATGAGGTTGAGAGTTTAAACTTCAGCAATTAGTACCTCCCTTGTTATACAGGATTTTCCGTGGGTGTGCCTATTATTACCATAGTGATCAAGATTGTCTTTCAGCATAATAAAACTGGGTGTATCACAAATATAGAGCAATATTGAAATCATATGTTTAATATCACAAAGATTTCAAGGTTTATTTCCTGGGGCATGCATCTTGAAGGTTTCTGTTTGTGCCCTACGTAATTAGTGTCTGGACAAACCTCTATTTCAACAGAAATTTGACAAGAAAACATCTATCCTAAAGAGACACATGAAGGAATATTAGGCCCTTTGTGAGGATATAGAGGGCTATGCCATTATGGTTTGAACTGAGGACTGGTGTCCTTTTAGAGTTTGTGTTTTAGATCTGCTGTCCTATCATGAGTGGGCCAATGGCAAAAAAGGTTTCAAGGAATTACCTATGCTTATGCTTACACTCATGCTTACTATGGACTAAAGTGAGACAATCAAAACAAATAATTATACAGCAGCTGTGCTGTTCGTAACAGGGGATTTAAATATGACAAAGAAGTTGGAGCTCTTGGGAAGAGGGAAAGAAATGTACAAATTCATGTGGAACATAACTGAATGCAGAATCTTTTATGTTCTGACCATCTCAGTTTATCCTAAAAAAAAGTCGGTATGCTCAGGCTATACTTTTATTCCTTAGCTGCTGACTCCATCCTAAAATGATACATAAATGAACATTAGCCTTTGTCAAATGTTTAAGATCCAGCAAAGGTGTTTTAACTTTTATGTCAGATGAACTTCCAACTATATGTCATGAGGAAATATGTGGAGGTGGAAGGGCCTTGTGATGATATAAAGGCCCATCCACCTCCACATATTTCCTCACTCATTGGAAATGCAGCAGAAAATCAAAGAGATCTTGAGATAGTTTTCCCACAGATGAAGATGTTATGGAAAGCATGCAAAGCACGAGGGTTCACGTATGCAGCAAAGAAAAAAGAATAAAATTAAGTTAAACATACAATATCTGTAAAGCTGTGCCTTTAATCCCATGTGCACTCTCTGTTCCCATATTATAATAAGAACAAGATGCTAAATGGACTTGCTGGAATAATGCCATAATTTTAGCATGATTGTACAAGCTGGCCTTCTCAATACTTTTAAATAAAAAGCGAGAGGGGTTCTGATGAGAGGATTTCAGGATTGTGCTAAAGCATAAAGTGATTCCACTTTACACCATAAAATAAGCTTATTACAATGTAAATAAAATAGGAAGTTGAAGAAAAATCATTATATAACTTGCCATTACATAGTTTAGATGGGATTAAATCATCATAATCATAATAGTACTCTATTAGCCAAGTATGTTTTGCAACATTCAAGGAATTTGATTTGCTTTACAGTCATACCAATAAAGAGCAACAAGACACCCAACTAAATTTTTAACATGAATATCCACCACAGTGGCTCCTCCACATTCCTCACTGTGATGGAAGGCAAAAAAAGTTCAATCTTCTTCCCTTCTTTGTTCTCCCGCGGTCGGGGCCCTCGAACCTTCTGTTGTCGGGGCGATCTTGGCTCCCGCAACCGGTGGTCGAGCCCTCCGTGTCGGAGCAATCAAGCTCCCGCATTGGGGGATCTCAGCTCCCCTGTGCCGGGCGATCAGACCCCGGGTCGGGGCTAGTCGAACCTCCTGCGACTTTGGAGCTTCCCAACATCAGTCTCTACCCGAGACAGCGAGCTCCTCGATGTTGAAATCCGCAGGCCGTGGTTGGAGCGTCGATCGCAGGCAAGGGATCGCAGGCTCCAATGGTAACTCCATGGCCCCAGGGTGGGGCTCAAAGTCAGTCTCGAGCAAGGCCGCCAGCTCCACGATGTTAGGCCACAGAGCAACCGGAGATACGATCCAGAAGAAAATCGCATCTCCGGCAAGGTAAGAGATTGAAAAAAGTTTCCCACTCCCACAGTTGAAAAGACGGACAGACTGTTGGCGAGACTGCTATCGTTGATGGCAAAAAATAAGAGCAAAAGGAGGAGGCTCGTGTGAAGCAGTAAAGCTAAATGTTCTTGTTTTATTCCGTAGAAAATATAAATAAATTACACTTAATATCTGCAAACCTCAATCTATGGGTCTGTATTCTTCCAGATGCAGGTTTGGTGCATCCCCATTTTCATATCTCCACTGACAGTCATGACTTAATCTATCTCTGCCAAAAGCTTTGAAATTTGTTCCCGAGCTTCTCCAACTCCCATTAAAAAGGCTTAGAAAAGCCTTCTGATCATTTCTCTGGGTATCTCTGTTTGTGAATTAGTTTCATGAAAATATTATTAATGCAGCTGTGGAGTATTTTAGATGTTTTGCTGGGTTAAAGATCATATAAATACGTCAATTATAATAGATGTTAGCCATTTAAAAATCAACAGGCTTAGTATAAGGGTAGATTAGAAAAAAAATGAGAACATGATTGTCCTCACTGAGGCAAAGAAGAAGAATCATCGGTTTATGGTGCATAGTGTTTAATTCTGGGTGCCACACCTTAGGAAAGATGTGATGGTTTTGGAGAAGGTACAGAAAGTAGTTCCAGGATAAGAGCCTTCCATTATGTGAATAGATCAGATAAACTGAGGTGATTCTCCTTGGAACAGAGGAGATTGCTGGGAGATCTGATAAAGTTAATTAATATACTGAAGACTTTAAAGAGTAGAAAGGAAAACAAACTGTCCCCAATGACAGAGGGATCAAAAGCCAGGGGACAGGGAATGAAAGGAGTTGCAAAAGAACTAAAAACAACACAAGGAAAACTGTTTTGCACAGCGACTGGTTAGAGTTTACATAATTAGGGACAATAGCAGAAGCAGATTTAGGTACAGCATTCAAAAAGGTGCTGGTATACAGCCTCTCTAGGGATACAAATACATTCTGTTTTTACAGACATCCTTAAGTTCATTTTGTCCGTATGTCAGAAAATACAGAATCACTCTACATAACCATATTCCACGGGATTGCAAGGAGTAGTATCAAAAGAACATAAGATTCATCAGAAAGAAAAATGACTAAAATTGGGTAGAGGGGGGGAAAGTAATTCTACCATTCATTGGAACAAACATATGTACGTTGGTTGGGCTTATGAATTTAATATTATGTGAGCTCACTTGTACACACGATTGTCCATAAGTTGGGTTTTTGTAACCCGAGTGTGGCCTATATAAATAAAAAGAGAATATGCAGAGTTGAAAGGAGAGTGGAAACTAGGCCCTTTGTTCTTGCATAGAATTAGGGTAGACTCAACGCGCCAAATGGCTTCCATGCTGTAACCATTCAGATACTCTGAGTCACTATCGTTCCTTCAGGGGCATCACCAGTTGCTGGATGTCTTCTCTTGTGATGCTCTGCCAGGCCTGTATTGCAGCCATTTTTAGCTTATGCTTGTTTTGGGGGCTAGTCCCCTTCAGTTTTCTCTTCTGCATATAAAAGGCATGCACAATTGGAATTCAGATCGGGTGATTGACTTGGCCACTCAAGAATTGACCATCTTTTAGGTTTGATAAACTCCTTTGTTGCTTTAGCAGTATGTTTGAGGTCATTGGCCAGTGGTTCATTGTCCAGCAAGACAATGAGTTTTGAGGCATTTGTTTGAACTTGAGCAGATAGGATGGGTCTATACACTTCAGAATTCATTATGCTGCTACCATCAGCAATTGTATCATCAATGAAAATAAGTGAGCCAGTACCTTCAGCAGCCATTCATGCCCACGGTGGAAACACCCCCACCACCGTGTTTCACAGATGAGGTGATATGCTTTGGATCTTAGGCATTTCCTTCTCTCCTCCATATTTTGTCCTTGCCAACACGCTGATATAAGTTAATCTTCGTCTCATCTGGCCACAAGACCTTTTTCCAGAACTGTGGCTGCTCTTTTAAATACTTCTTGGCAAACGGTAACCCGGCCATCCTATTTTTGTGGCTGACCAGTGGTTTGCATCTTGCATTGTAGCCTCTGTATTTCTGTTCATGAAGTCTTCTGCAGACAGAGGTCATTGACAAATCCACACCTGACTCCTGAAGAGTGTTTCTGATCTGTCGGACAGGCGTTTGGGAATTTTTCTGTATTAAAGAGCGAATTCTTCTGTCATCAGCTGTGGAGGTCTTCCTTGGCCTGCCAGTCCCTTTGCGATTAGTAAGCTCACCAGTGCTCTCTTTCTTCTTAACGATGTTCCAAACAGTTGATTTTAGTAAGCCTAAGTTGCCATTGCAAGTAGTTCAGTGGGTTAATGTGTTTGATTTCAGACCAGAAGGTTGTGGGTTCAAGCCCCTATGGGTTTCTTTGGGGCGGCACGGTGGCACAGCGGTAGAGACCCGGGTTCAATCCTGACTACAGGTGCTGTCTGTACGGAGTTTATACGTTCTCCCCATGACCTGCGTGGGTTTTCTCCGAGGACTTCAGTTTCCTCCCACACTCCAAAGACGTACAGGTATGTAGGTTAATACAATACAATACAATATATCTTTATTGTCATTGTACAGGGGTACAACGAGATTGGGAATGCGCCTCCCATACGATGCAATAATTTAATTAGCTAGTCAGTATTAATTTAAACAACCCAATGAAACAAATTGTAACAGTTTTAAAACAGAATAAAGTGCAAGTAGATCTGTGCTGGATCACTGTGACGTGACCATCCGGCTCAGCAGGACCGGTTCATAGCAGCTATGGCCCTGGTGATGAAGCTGTTCCTGAGTCTGGAGGTGCGGGCGTAGAAGGCCTTGTATCGTCTGCCCGATGGTAGAAGTTCGAACAGACTGTTGCAGGGGTGTGAAGAGTCTTTGTGAATGCTGGTGGCTTTTCTGAGGCATCGTGTGTTGTAGATGCCCTCCAAGGCTGGTAGCTGTGTTCCGATGGTCCTCTGAACTCTATGGACTACCCGCTGAAGAGCTTTCCTCTGTGGCTGAGGTACCACACAGGGATGCCATGTGTTAGGATGCTCTCTATGGTGCAGCGGTAGAATGTCGTCAGCAGCTGTTGGGGTAGACCAGACTTCTTCAGTGTTCTTAGGTAGAACAGTCGTTGCTGTGCCTTCTTGACCAGCGCAGCAGTGTTATTGGACCATGTTAGGTCCTCCGAAATGTGAGTGCCCAGAAACTTGAAGCTGGACACTCTCTCCACACTGTCCCCGTTGATAAAGATCGGGGCGTATTCCCCGTTGTGTGGCCTACGGAAGTTGATGATCAGCTCCTTGGTCTTGGTGGTATTTAGGGACAGGTTGTTATCAGAGCACCAGCCCGCCAGGTTCTGCACCTCCGCTCTGTATTTTATATATTTTATGTATTGTATTTTATGGGTTGGTAAATGTAAAAATTGTCCCTTGTGGGTATAGGGTAGTGTTAATGTGCAGGGATCGCTGGTCGGTGCGGACCCGATGGGCCAAAAGGGCTTGTTTCCGCATTGTACCTCTAAACTAAACTAAACTAATCTAATGTCTGGTTGATGTCTCTAACAGTTTTATTCTTGTTTCTCAGTCTCATAATGGTTTCTTTGACTTTCATTGGCACAACTTTGGTCCTCGTTGATAAACAGCAAGTTTCCAAAGGAGATGGAAAGGCTTGGTGCTGAGAGCTCTGTAAAACCTGCATTAAGGAGGCAATTAAACACACCTGAGCAATTACAAACGCCTGTGAAGCCATGTGTCCCAAACATTATGCTGCCCTGAAATGGGGGGACTATGTATAAACACAGCTGTAATTTCTACATGGTGAAAACAAAATGTATAAAAATACCCTTTAATAAAACCTGACAATGTGCACTTTAACCACATGATTTTTTAAAAATTACAAATCTCAAATTGTGGAGTACAGAGGCAAATAAATAAATGATGGGTCTTTGTCCCAGAGGAGCTTAATAAAGTTCTGAACTAACAAACCTACCCTTCCATGCAACACTATATTGTGTTAACCATGAGTAATGGAAAAGGGTGAATAATTTCTGAAAGGGTAAAGGACTGATGGCAAGTTAACATGACAAAAGTTTGTGGTTTTGTTCAAATATGTCAGTAATGATGTAGCTAAAAGCTTGTTGCTGTGCCAGAGAGAATGCTTCATGATATCACGTGCTGCACTAAATTCATATCACCAACTATTGTCCCGTGCACAGAAATCAAGCATCTGGAATCTTTTACATGTATGAAATGCAGCCAGCTCTGGGTGGTGACGCATTAGCTTTTGTAAACTGAAGTATCAATGCACTTACAATTTAGTGCTTGCTATGAGCTATCTGTAAATTTCCCATTCCAGTTTTTTCTGATTCGTAATTCAGATTTAAAATAGTTTGAAATCTTTGTATTGAAAGACTACTATTAAAATTTTATGCTTCCTCGGTGTGAGGTTATCTGTTTCTGGTAGAAATGAAGCTGTCCTATTGCTGCAGTGTTGGAAGAAGACAGGAAGTTTGTGGTTGTGTGAAACAGTGTGCTTGTGCAAAGACTTTTCCATATATAGTCAATATAGCTGCAACCTACCTGATGAAACTGAGATATGAGTAATGAACTGTCTCAGCTTGCCTAACATTAATAAATATTGAAATAATCCTTGTTACCTATAACTAATGGATAGCTGTTGGCCTATTTGAATTGCTGTTCACAATACTTTGTAAAGCATTGTTTAAATCATTGCTGTGTATTATTAATCACAGCCTAGTGAGTTCAATTCGGGTTTAGGTTTATTATTGTCATGTATACTGAGGAACAGTGAAAAGTATTGTCTTGCATGCTATCCAAGCAGATCAGAGATACCACACATAAATACTATCAAGTCAAACTCAAGTACAATAGATAGAGCAAAGGGGAAGATACAGTATGCAGAATATAGTTAGATTTGACTTTTAAAGAGCAGGATGAAGAATGCATGTGGGAACAAATGCTGAGATAGGAGGATAGAACTATGGAAGTTAGGCCGAAGGTATGGGGTTCCTAGAAAAAAATCTTCAGATAATAGGTCCTGTGCAAATGAAATCTTTGCTGCTAATAGTGTTAGCTTGCAGGTTATAATGAAATTAATATCAAACTTGCTGTGGGGCTTGGCTGGTTTGGAGAAGTTAATACAGAAAGTGGAAATGCAACTGGAATAATGTTGACATTCATGAAATATCATGTAAAGTTTGACAATTTCATAGGTGATTACAACAGAGTACCATTACATCCAGCAGGATTAAAAAAAACTCATTTGGGGATGGAGTGTTGGCAAGGCTGACATTTGCAATTCTCAGACGGGGAAGAGCTGCTCTCATGAATCATGAGGTGAGGGTGTGCCCATGCTGTTGGGTGAATTACAAAAAAATGAAACTGATGAATAGGAACAGTGAAATATTTTCAAGTCAAGGAGTGGCGATGGAGGTTGTTGGGCTGGGAGACATCAGGCATCTAACATCTTCGGGAAAGGTTAGAAGCGGAATGATCTACTTCCGAATCAATACCTCGTGGTGCTCAGACGTGGTGGTTCTGGTGAGCTCATGCTCCCTGGACCTGGAATATCTAACTATGAAGAGTTGTCCCTATTACCTGCCACAGGTATTCACCTCGGTTAACCTGACAGCAGTCTGCAATCCTTCCCATGCTGATGTCAAGCTTGCTCTGTCTTGCCCTGTTAAAGCCATGGACTTTAATCAAGCCAACCTCAAGAGCGTACGACCAAAGTACTATCAGTATGTCTCTTGTTCCACCAGGGGCCAGAACATCCTCGAACACCACTACAAATCCATAAAAAACACCTAGTGCTCCATTCCCCGGCCAGATTTCGGGAAATCCGATTATCTCGCTGTGTTTTTACTCCCTGGCCACAAACAAAAACTGAAACAGGAATATCGGTACAAAAAGTTGTTCAGTGCTGGTCTGCGGAAATCAGATGATGTCCGACACGATTGCTTTGAGTCAGTAGACTGGTCCATACTTGGGGAATCTGCAGCCAACCGCAGTGAGTATGCCACTGCTGTGACTGATGTACGAGAATGATCCCAGGAATAATTGGGTTAACAAATGATGAGCATTTGATGGCACTGGGCCTGTACTCACTGGAGTTTAGAAGGATGAAGGGGGTCCTCATTGAAACATTGAATAGTGAAAGGCCTGGATAGAATGGATATGGGGTGGATGCTTTCACTAGTGGAAGTGTCTAGGACCAGAGGCCATAGCTTCAGAATTAAAGGACCTTCCTTTAGAAAGGAGATGTGGAAGAATTTATTTTGTCAGAGGGTGGTGAATCTGAGGAATTCTTTGCCACAGACGGCTGTGGAGGTCAAGTCAATGGAAATTTTTAAGGGGGAGATTGACAGATGCTTGATTAGTACGGGTGTCAGGGGTTCTGGGGAGAAGGCAGGAGGATGGATTTAAGAGGGAAAGGTAGATCAGCCGTGATTGAATGGCGGAGTAGACTTGATGTGCCAAATGGCCTAATTCTGCTCCTATCCCTTATGAATGCACCAGAAAGTGCGTAGGGAATGCGTGCTGAAGAAGACGAACTGAATGTTCCCCAACTGGAAACCGTGGTTGAACCATGAGGTCCATTCTCAGGAGAATGCCAAGACTACTGTATATGCCAAACAATCCCGAGTGGTACGAT
Organism: Rhinoraja longicauda; assembly: GCF_053455715.1. Classification (NCBI taxonomy): domain Eukaryota; kingdom Metazoa; phylum Chordata; class Chondrichthyes; order Rajiformes; family Arhynchobatidae; genus Rhinoraja; species Rhinoraja longicauda. The sequence goes on from NC_135975.1 coordinate 12,985,915, forward strand.
AATTTTCGCTACGATCTTTGCAAAGCTATCAGGAATGTCAAGAGACAATACTGGGACAAACCTGAGTCCCAGTATAACCATTTGGACACCCATTGACTGCGGCAAGGCCTGTATACTATAACGAGCCACAAAGCGGGCAGGCAGCATCATTCCCTGATGAACTTAATACATTCTATGCTCTCTTTGAGCTGAAGGCCAACAGGGTGATGACATCCATCCTGTCAGAGTGCGCCTTTTCCCTCGATCACTGTTGCAGAATAAGATTGGCTTTTCTGGTACCCACAGAAAGCAACTGGCCCGGATGAAGTCATTGGCCACGTCCTCGGCAACTGCACGGAGTAACCTGCGGGAGTGTTCACGAATATCTTTAATCTCCCCCTACTCCTCTGAGATACCCTGCTTCAAGAAGACCACTATCATCCAGCAGTCAAAGAAAAGCAAGATCTCATACTCTCATTGGCTACCGTCCAGCGGCCTTGACATCCACCATCATGCAGTGCTTTGAGGGGCTGGTTATGGCACACACTATAGCGTATCATGCAGCCTTGATCCACTGCAGTCGCCTACAACCACAACAGGTCCACGGCTGATGTCATCTCCCTGGCCCTTCACTCATTGCTGGAACACCTTAATAAGAGAGACACCCAAGTCAGGCTCCTATTAATTAACTATAGCTTTCAATACCATTATCCCAACCAAGCTCATCTCCAAACATGTGGAACTTGGAGTCAGCATTCTCCACGGCAACTGAATCCTTGATCTCCTGTCCAACAGATCAATCAGTGAAGATAGGTGACAAATCATCCTCCATGATATTTCTCAACACGGGTGCCCTGCCAAGAAGAGTTTGCATCCTCCTGCTCTACTCCTACTACATTCGCAATTGTGTAACCAAATACCAATCTAACTCAATGTACAAGTTCGCAGGTGACACCATCATGGTGGGCTGGATATCAAATAATAATGAGACTGATTACAGAAAGGAGATTGAGATCCTTCTAACCTGGTGCTAAGACAACAGCCTCTCCCTCAATGTCAGCAAGCCAAAAGAGATTGTGATTGACTTCAGGAAGTGAAGCAGTACACACACTGTTTCACCAATAAATTGATGGCGCTGAAGTAGAGATGGCTGAAAGCTTCAAATTCTTAGAAACAAATATCACCAACAACTTGTCCTGGGCTACCCATATTGACGTAAAGGCCAAGAAAGTTCATCAAAGCCTCTACTTCCTTAGAAGGCTTAGGAAGTTCAGCATGGCCCCAACAACCCTCACCAGATGCGCTATAGAAAGCATTTTATCAGAATGCTTCATTGCCTGATTTTGGAACAATTCCATCCAAGACTGCTAGAAATTGCAGAGATGTGCGGACCCAGCCCAGACCATCAGGCCATCCAACCTCCCTTCCTTTCACTCCATCTACACTTCACACGGCCTCGGCATGGCCACCAGCATAATTAAGGACGACTATCACCCGTGTCACTCCTTCTTCTCCCTTCTCCCAATGGGTAAGACATATAGAAGTTTGAAAACTCATACCTTCAGATTTAGAGACAGTTTCATCCCAGCTGTTATCAGGCAACTGAACGGTGTCTTCATCCGCTCGAGTGCGGCCCCCTCATTTACCTCATGAAAGACATTTGAACTATCTTCAATCGGACTTTATGGTGCACTAAATGCTGTATCCTTTATCCTTTATCTGTGCACGGTGGAAGGCTTGATTGTAATCATGTATAGTCTTTTCTCTGACTGGACAGCATACAAAACAAAAGCTGTTCACTCTACCTCAGTACACGTGTTAATAATAAACTAAACTCTGCTGAGCTAAATGAAACTAAGTTCCACAAAAATAATTCCAGAATGGAAACCGAAAAAGGTTTTGAGTAAACATGAAAAAAGTCAGTGTTCACTTCAAACATAGTGTGCCTATTAAAATGTTGTTGCAATATCTTTATTTATTTCAAAACAAATAAACCCCTGAATTCCATAAAGGCATCAATGGTAGATTAAACTGATAATTGATACATATTTCTATGATGCAAGTAGACAGGATTAAGCATTCTGTACCTGATTACCGTTCAATTAAAAAAACACATGGCCTCTTGGAGAAGGGTTCAACATCCATAAGACTTGGTAATAGATTATGTTCCAGAGGAAAGCCATGAAAAATTGTGATTACATCCTTACATACTTGGCTGTGTTGCACAACAATTTGCTTTGGCCTACATGCATGTGGAAAATAGATACAAAAAGCTGGAGTAACTCAACGGGTCAGACAGCATCTCTGGAAAAAAGGAATAGGTGATGTTTCAGGTCGAGACCCTTATTCAGACTGAGAGTCTCCTGTTCCCTGAACGTCACCTATTCCTTTTCTCCAGAGATGCTGTCCGACCCGCTGAGTTACACCTGCTTTTTGTGTCCATCTTTTGTTTAAACCAGCATCTGCAGTTCCTTCCTATGTATGTGGAAAATGAGTGGTAATGTAGCTACCTTTTAAGAGGAGGAACAGTTGGGTCACATTTTGAGTATTGTGCACAGTTCTTCCTCTTCACTGGAAATGATGATAGGATGTGCAAGAATAATGGTTGAGTTGAGCCTGCATAACCATCATTAAAAGCTAAAGAGGGTGGTGCTTGGGCTAAGGCTCTTTCGTCCAGAAATATTTTAAAGGATTCTGACAAAGTAACTTTGGAGATGATTTCAATGGTTTAAAAACTAGGTATAAATATTAAATGTGTTGAAAAATCTAATTGTTAATTTAGGAGAATCCTTCCTTCGTGAATTTGGAAGTTGTTACCACAGGAATGGTTGAAGCAAAGAGTTTATTTACTTGACGGAGCTGAAGAATAAAAAAGAGAAATGTATAGAAGAATATGTTTTGAAGGTTGGCAATATTATGAAGAGATAGTCAATGTCTATTAACAGTGATAGTTGAGCCAAATGGCCAACTGTTCTTGTGTGCTGCAATGAGCAATATTTTAATCTATGCAAGCTTTCTTTGTTCCATTATTTGACATACACTTCAGTGATGCAATTTCTGGCAGCATGACAGTATAATTGTGTAATTTTACCATTAGAAGACATTTTTGTTAGTAGTATCCAGGTTGTTTACAGAAACATTTCCAGTGGGGAACTCTTAAACTTAAGAGTTATTTTGATTATTATCCTTGTTGCAGAAACCAATATCACGGCACACTTTATGTATAAAGTATGATAATTGAACATATGGCAGATATTTTTATACATAATAAGATTTCACAAAATGATCGACAGAATTATTGTTTATTCACAAAATGCTGGAGTAACTCAGCAGGTCAGGCAGCATCTCAGGAGAGAAGGAATGGGTGATGTTTCGGGTCGAGACCCTTCTTCAGACTGATGTCAGGGGGGCGGGACAAAGGAAGGATATAGGTGGAGACAGGAAGATAGAGGGAGATCTGGGAAGGAGGAGGGGAAGAGAGGGACAGAGGAACTATCTAAAGTTGGAGAAGTCGATGTTCATACCACTGGGCTGCAAGCTGCCCAGGCGAAATATGAGGTGCTGTATCTCCAATTTCCGGTGGGCCTCACTATGGCACTGGAGGAGGCCCATGACAGAAAGGTCAGACTGGGAATGGGAGGGGGAGTTGAAGTGCTCGGCCACCGGGAGATCAGTTTGGCCAACGCGGTCCGAGCGCAGGTGTTGAAAGGCAGATTATTATCTGAATGGTGTCAAGTTAGGAGGAGGGGGAGTTCAACGAGATCTGGGTGTCCTAGTGCATCAGTCAATGAAAGGAAGCATGCAGGTACAGCAGGCAGTGAAGAAAGCCAATGGAATGTTGGCCTTCATAACAAGAGGAGTTGAGTATAGGAGCAAAGAGGTCCTTCTACAGTTGTACCGGGCCCTGGTGAGACCGCACCTGGAGTACTGTGTGCAGTTTTGGTCTCCAAATTTGAGGAAGGATATTGTTGCTATGGAGGGCGTGCAGCGTAGGTTCACTAGGTTAATTCCCGGAATGGCGGGACTGTCGTATGTTGAAAGGCTGGAGCGATTGGGCTTGTATACACTGGAATTTAGAAGGATGAGGGGGGATCTTATTGAAACATATAAGATAATTAGGGGATTGGACACATTAGAGGCAGGAAACATGTTCCCAATGTTGGGAGAGTGCAGAACAAGGGGCCACAGTTTAAGAATAAGTGGTAGGCCATTTAGAATGGAGATGAGGAAGAACTTTTTCAGTCAGAGAGTGGTGAAGGTGTGGAATTCTCTGCCTCAGAAGGCAGTGGAGGCCAGTTCGTTGGATGCTTTCAAGAGAGAGCTGGATAGAGCTCTTGAGGATAGCGGAGTGAGGGGGTATGGGGAGAAGGCAGGAACGGGGTACTGATTGAGAGTGATCAGCCATGATCGCATTGAATGGCGGTGCTGGCTCGAGGGGCTGAATGGCCTACTCCTGCACCTATTGTCTATTGTCTATTGTTGAGCGAAGCGATTGCCGAGCCTGCGCTTGGTTTCGCCGATGTAAATAAGTTGACATCTAGGGCAGCGGATGCAATAGATGAGGTTGGAGGAGGTGCAGGTGAACCTCTGTCTCACCTGGAAAGACTGTTTGGGTCCTTGGATGGAGTTGAGGGGGGAGGTAAAGGGACAGGTGTTGCATCTCGTGCGGTTGCAGGGGAACGTGCCTGGGGATGGGGTGGTTTGGGTAGGAAGGGACAAGTGGACCAGGGAGTTACGGAGGGAACGGTCTCTGCGGAACGCAGAGAGGGGAGGGGATGGGAAGATATGGCCTGTGGTGGGGCCCCGTTGTAGGTGACGGAAATGTTGGCGGATGATTTGTTGGATCCGCTGGCTGGTGGGGTGGAAGGTGAGAACGAGGGGGATTCTGTCCTTGTTGCGAGTGGGGGGAGGGGGAGCAAGAGCGGAGCTGCGGGATGTAGAAGAGACCCTAGTGAGAGCCTCATCTATAATGGAAGAGGGGAAGCCCCGTTTCCAGAAGAATGAGGACATCTCTGACGCCCTAGTGTGAAACACCTCATCCCGGGCGCAGATGCGGCGTAGACGGAGGAATTGGGAGTAGGGGATAGACTTTTTCCAGGGGACCGGGTGGGAAGAAGTGTAGTCCAGATAGCTGTGCGAGTCAGTGGGTTTATAGTAAATGTCCGTCACTAGTCTGTCTCCTGTGATGGAGATGGTGAGGTCCAGAAACGGGAGGGAGATGCTGGAGATAGTCCAGGTATATTTAAGGGCAGGATGGAAATTGGAAGTGAAGTGTATGAAGTCAGTGAGTTCTGCATGGGTACAAGAGGTAGCACCAATGCAGTCGTCGATGTAGCGGAGGTAGAGTTCGGGGATGGGGCCGGTGTACGCCTGGAACAGGGATTGTTCGACAGAATTATTGTTATACTGTTTTTAAAATGTTGCTTAAGAGAAGAATGTTGTGGAATAAAAGATCCGTATTTCTGGAAATAGCATTTTTAACATGATCAGGTCAGGCAGAGATGGAGCTTTGTGAAGATGCCTCAACCAAGTGTGACGCTCCATCATTTCAATCTGTCAGTCAAGATCGTGTATTCATCGTGCAAACCTAAAGCTTCCTGTCTCTCTTGCAAGTTGCTAGCAACTGAGTCGGTTGTTTTGTCCTCTTACCAAGCAATGTGGCTCGAGAACAACCAATCTTAGAAATCATTTTAATCTTAATTTCTTGAGATGTAAACATTGGAATTTGGCGGTTTAATAAGAGAATCCTGCAGAGGAAGCTGTTTAATATGATGTTCCTCATGGCCAATTGCCTGGACAATTCAATGCAGCTTTGTGGTTTGTAAGTTCCCTTTTTGTTCTTGTAATTGAAGTTGTAAACTACCACTTCCTGTGCTACTCCCTAAGAATAAGACACAGACTTATGACAGGGTACCCAATCAGCAAGGGACTGTTCATTTATAAAACAGTGTCTCCTCATTTCTAATGCATTGGATTACAGGAAAAAGAGAGGATGGAGAATTTTAAAGAAAAACTTCATCTTGCACACAGCAAAATAAACAGAAAGTTTATAATGCAACATAGTTAATTAAACTTATCGTGGTAAAAAAAGAAAGATCAGACAAACTGTAAACATGTCAACCACCAATTGTGGTAAAACCCAGAGCCAACAATGGCACATTTGTTTTTGAAATGAAGATCAGATGACAGGTGACTCATGGTCAGAAAGTTTCAGGCCTAATTTAGAGGGTGACGTGAGATGATATACTTAAAGTTTTAATTTGAATCCTGACAGTTAACATTGTGGATTCATGTAGAGTTTGAATGACAAGATGATTGTTATTCAGGTGCTGGGTTGCTGATTTATGATCAGAAATTCATTGTAATGTTTGAGTCATAAATGATGCAACACAGTGAAGTGTTGCATTTTGGGACGTCCAACAAGGGCAGGATCTACCCAGTGGATGGTAGGCCTCTGGGCAGTGTTGTTGAGCAGAGAGATCTAGGAGTGCAGGTGCATGGTTCCTTGAAGGTCAAGTCGCAGGCAGATAAAGTGGTCAAAAAGACTTTTGGCACATTGGCCTTCATCAGTCAGAGTATTGAATATAGAAGTCAGGAGGTCATGTTGCAGTTGTATAAGACGTTGGTGAGACTGCATTTAGAATATTGTTTTCAGTTCTGGGCACCATGTTATAGGAAGGATATTGTCAAGCACGAAAGGGTTCAGAGAAGATTTACGAGGATATTGCCAGGATTAGAGGGTGTGAGCTATAGGGAGAGGTTGAGTAGGCTGGGTCTCTATTCCTTGGAGCGCAGGAGGATGAGGAGCGATCTTATAGAGGTGTATAAAATCATGAGATCGAGTGGATGCACAGAATCTCTTGCGCAGATTAGGGGAATCGAGGACCAGAGGACATAGGTTCAAGGTGAAGGGGTAAAAATTTAATAGGAATCCGAGGGGTAACTTTTTCACACAAAGGGTGGTGAGTGTATGGCACAAGCTACCAGAGGAGGTAGTTGAGGCTGGGACTATCGCAATGTTTAAGAAACAGTTAGACAAGTATATGAATTGGAGATGTTTGGGGGGATATAGACCAAGCGCAGGCCGGTAGGACTGGTGTAGCTGAGACATGTTGGCAGGTGTGGGCAAGTTGGGCCGAAGGGCCTGTTTCCACACTCTATCACTCTTTGACTCTATAATATATCGTGGAAATTGCGGAAAAGAGTTAACATTTTAGGTCAATGGTGCAAAAAAAACAAGAAAAGATGGTCTTTCTTTTAGAAATTATGTGTAATTTATGCAAAATGTTGCATATTTTTGGTGTTTGGCTAAGTCTACATTCTTGTGATATTGCTGTAAGCAACATTTTTCATTGCATCTATACCTTGCTGTATATGTGCACATGACAATAAACTTGACTTGACTTGACGTGATCTTTAATGTCCTGATTATGATGATCTTCACTGGAGCAGAGTAGGAGAATGAGAACTCAGAAATCAGGCGGAGACTGGAGTGGAGATTTGAAGTGATGGGTAATCAGGCACTGGGGAACGAAGTTCAGAACTGAGCTGAGCCATACACAAACAAGCTATCCAATTTGCATGTAGTCTCTGAATCTGAAATAATGATCACATGTTAAGCATTGAGTACAATGTTCAAACAAAAGAGTACAACCAAATCAATGCTTCACCCAGCAGGGGTGTTTGCACTGCTGATGGTTAGAAGTATGGTGACAGGTGTTGGAATTGCTGAGCTTGTATGGGAAGATTGAGCAAAGTTAACTTTGTAGGTCGATGATCTTAATCAAGTCTGGGAAAAAGTAATATGTAGTAGTTTTGAAGTACAATATGTAATTTTGGAAAGATGCATTAGAGACAGAGCTCTATGTTGAGTGGAAAGTACGATTGATTGAGGTGTTAATTGAGGAATAGACAAGGATTGAAAAAGGGATGGTCACTTTGGAGTGCTATGAGGAGAGGGGATTTTTTTGTTGTATTACACAAATGGTATAAAAAGTAGTAGAGAATGGGATAGAAAGGGGGTAAGAGCCGGTGACGAAATTGAAACAGATACAACAGTGTCAATCACGGTGTATCAGTCTGACAAGTAATAAAGATGCTTCAAAATATATTAATTGGGATATATTAATTATATTAATTATATTAATTATAAAGTGGTGATTGAGCAAAAGGTTGCTCAATGGTGGGCAGAGAGTGCTTAATATGACTGTAGTGTTGGTGAGTCGTGTTGAGATATGTATTCAATTATACTGTATGGAAACATAATGGAAGTGGAAAGGCAAGACATTCCAGTTGCTAATGTGAGATTTATCGTTTTATTTATGATGTCAGAAATGAACTGCAGGGAAGTTGTTCATTGTATTTGCAATAATTTCTGAATGAAAAAGAGGGCATAGTGAATTTTGAATTACTCAGTGGTTCTGCAATTCCATCCTTTATGTCTTGATTTTATTCAATGCGCTCTTTCAATTATTGCACTCAACAGAATGCAAAGATTTGTGCTGTTTCATCTCTTCTGGAGGCTAAAATGTGGTTATTGTTTTTAATAGTTAACATCACACTTTGCACTAATGTATAAGTGTTGGCACATGCCAGCTAAATGCAAGATTTGAGCCTGGATTGTCATCCGAGGAGTAGAGATTACATATAGTTTACACCATCAGTTACTGAAGGTAGTCTTCAAAGTCCATCATAACATTATGAAATAATAAATTCAAAATTCATTTTGATGTCAATTTTGCAAAATGAATGTACTGCATTGTAGTGCTGCTGCAGTACTTCATGACTTTAAAAAAAACCACTTTAGTTTCCTGATGGATTGATAATGCCTTTCCACTATTTTCCTAGAAAAATAGCCTAAATGATGACTTTTGTTGTTTCTCAAGGTTTTCTTTTGCATTTTAAATTCTTTAGCATTTTATTATTTTTGTTTAGAGATACAGCACAGAAACAGTCCCTTCGGCCCACCGAGTGCGCGTTGACCAGCGATCCCCGCACACTAACACTATAGTACACACGAGGGACGATTTACAATTTTACCAAAGCCAATTAGCCTACAAACCTATATATCTTTAGAGTGTGGGAGGAAACCGGAGTTTCCCGGTGAAAACCCACGCAGTCACAGGGAGAACGTACAAACTCCGGACAGTTAGCACCTGTAGTCAGGATCGAACCTGGGTCTCTGGCACAGTAAGGCAGCAACTCTACCGCTGCGCCACCATGCTGCCCTTTTTTGATATGTTTGGAATGATAAGTTTAAAAGTTTTTGATAAAAATATGTTGTTCACCAGAAAGGAGGAAGGCTTTGAGGAAAGACTTCATTTTCTGTATTAAACTTCCATGTAATATTGTTTTTACTTCTCATAAATTTGAGCTCGCCAGTCCTCCATACATCAGTGAGCTTGCAATTTCTGGCTTAGTTGGAGATTTAGAGATGCTTTTAGCACATTAAATATTGAGCAATTGGGCATAGTTATGGTTAATCACCATAGACCCGATTGAAAAGACTTGGGTTAGAACAGAGTCAAGCTCAGATTCTATCTTTGCTATTTGAATGCTTTGCTTTTGTTCCCTGTCTTGAATGAAACATCAATAGTAGATCCTTGGGGTCCAATTATCAAACGGTGAGCAGCATCCCAAGTTTAAAGTTCACTGTCTTCAAGATAAAGATGTAAAAGCTCTTCAATCTTGATTGCGTTTTTGGCAAAAAGGGGTAGGACATAGAATAAATGGTATATCAATAAGGAATGTTGAATTCATCAGCAGTGTATGTCCATAGCTCTCATAGGGCAATGAAGAATGCATACGGCAGGTTTGTCTTTGTAGATCGGGACATAGAATTTATTATTGCAAAACACTGCTTAAGCTGCATATGGAGAATTGTGTGTAGTTCTGGTTGCTGTGCTGTTGGAAAGATATGATTACATTGGAGAGAATAACCAGGATGTTTCTTAGATAGGAGGACATTAGTTATGGGGACAGATTAAGTAGGCTGAGCTGTTATTCTCTGGAGCGAAGGAGACTGAGCAATGACCTGATCGAGGCCTATAAAATGATATTTTATTGGCATAAATGGTCAAAATCTTTTCCCCATGTACGATTATCAAAAACAAAAGGTCATAGATTTAAGTTGAGTGGACAAAGTTTTAACAGGTGTCTGAGAGGAATTTCTTTTACTGAGAGTGTGATTGATATGTGGAATTTGTTGCCAGAGGAGGTGGCAGATATAATCTCCACGTTTAAGAAACATTCCAACAGTCACAAATAAGCAAGGCATAGAAGGATGTAATTTTAATGCTGGCAAATGGGATTAGTACAGATGGGCAATATGATCGCATGGATATGATTAGCAGAAAGACCCTTTTCTGTGCTGTACGACTCTATGACTGATTCTAAGAACATCAAATCTTTATTTCCTGAATAGGCATGGAGCTCTTTTCACTGCTCTGTTTCATCAATAGTGGCACATTTGGATAGTAGTAACAGGATCGGTCCAGTCAGCATGGATTTACGAATGGGAAATCATGCTTGACAAATCTTCTGGAATTTTTTGAGGATGTAACAAGTAAAATGGACAAGAGAGAGCCAGTGGATGTAGTGTACCTGGACTTTCTGAAAGCCTTTGATAAGGTCCCACACAGGAGATTAGTGGGCAAAATTAGAGCACATGGTATTGGGGGTAGGGTATTGACATGGATAGAAAATTGGTTGGCAGACAGGAAACAAAGATCAGGGATTAACGGGTCCCTTTCAGGATGGCAGGCAGTGACTAACGGGGTGCCGCAAGGCTCAGTGCTGGGACCGCAGCTATTTACAATATACATTAATGATTTAGATGAAGGAATTAAAAGTAACATTAGCAAATTTGCAGATGGCACAAAGCTGGGTGGCAGTGTGAATTGTGAAGAGGATGCTATGAGGATGCAGGGTGACTTGGACAGGTTGGGTGAGTGGGCAGATGCATGGCAGATGCAGTATAATGTGGATAAATGTGAGGTTATCCATTTTGGTGGCAATAACAGGAAGGCAGATTATTATCTGAATGGTGTCAGGTTAGGAAAAAGGGAAGTACAACGAGACCTGGGTGTTCTTGTACATCAGTCACTAAAAGTAAGCATGCAGGTACAGCAGGCAGTGAAGAAAGTTAATGGCATGTTGGCTATCATAACGAGAGGAGTTGAGTATAGAAGCAAAGAGGTCCTTCTGCAGTTCTGCAGGGCCCTGATGAGACCACACCTGGAGTATTGTGTGCAGTTTTGGTCTCCTAATTTGAGGAAGGACATTCTTGCTATTGAGGGGGTGCAGAGTAGGTTCACGAGGTTCATTCCCGGGATGGTGGGACTGCCATATGATGAAACTGGGCTTGTATTCACTGGAATTTAGAAGGGTGAAAGGAACCATATAATTAAGGGATTGGACAGGCTAGATGCAGGAAACATGTTCCTGATGTTGGGGGAGTCCAGAACCAGGAGCCGCAGTTTAAGAATAAGGGGTAGGCCATTTAGAACTGAGATGAGGAAAAACGTTTTCACCCAAAGGGTTGTGAATTTGTGGAATTCTCTGCCTCAGAAGATAGTGGAGGCTGATTCACTGGATGCATTCAAAAGAGAGTTAGATATCGCTCTTAGGGCTAGTGGAATCAAGGGATATAGGGAGAAGGCAAGAACGGGGTACTGATTGTGGATGATCAGCCATGATCATATAGAATGGCGGTGCTGTCTCGAAGGGTCGAATGGCCTACTCCTGCACCTAATGTCTATGTACCCATGTACCTATCATCAATGGATGTGGCAGACAAATTATCCAAGCACTTTCCCTCCTTAGTGATGGGACACAACAGTATTTGTGACCTTCAATAACCCCATCGAGTCGCGCTGGAGAAGATCACAGGCTACCTTTGAGTTGCCATGGACCTTAGTTCAATTGTCTTTGTTTTGAAGGAGCTAGGAATGAGTATCCTTAGCCAATTAAGGTAAGGACCTTTGAACTGGTGGTGTGGGGAGAGTATTTGGAAACTGCTAATATTTTGCAAAAAGCTTAGGAGAGCTTTTCTTGTAACAGTATGAGCTGGTACGGCATACGAGCTAGCACCTCTAAAAATTAAAAACAAGATTTTCAATTTTTTTGTATTTATTCTGTTTAGCTTTTAATTTATTAAAGTAGAAGTTGATTAATCACAATGAAATCAGTAGATTGATGAAAAAAATTGTTGATTTTTTTATTGATATGGATAACAACACAATTTTTTTGACAAAAAAAAGCACTGCATGTGAGTAATTTATAATTTGCATAATGGGAAGTGGTAATAGAACAAAATGGCTATTTTCCATCCATCATCAGGAATGCCTCTTGTCACATTGCAGAGGACCATTGGATCAGATCTTTTTCTTCTACTGCCTCTTCCCATCCCCAAAGGACATACCCCAAAATATTTTTGTTCTGGATTCAGCATGGATATGTTAATTTGGAAGATCTACAGCTTAAGTTTCAATTGAAAATGGGAAGGGAATTAATCGACTGAAGATTTCATGGGAAATTAAATTTAAGCAGCTAATGAATTTAATAACTGTGATCGTCTTTGCATCTTGTGAATGTGGGCATTTGTGAATAAACTTTCCCATTTTCTTTCTGCTGTTAGTAGGGTTTTCACATCCTGCTAGCAAAGTATTGTTCTTGCTGTTCCTTAAGGAATATCTTTCTCTTATCTCCTTCTCTCATCCTCTGCTCTCATTATTCTAATTCATATATTGGTGGGTATGCTTAACCTCTTATCTGTATTTTTTTTCCTCCATACATTTTAATTTGAACAAAATTATTGCTCTCTAGATGAATGAATCGGGTTCAAGAATAGCTTCTTCCCTGCAACCATCAGACTCTTGAACACTATACGGCCCAATCATAAGAGATATGAACTTCTATGGATGTTTTTTTGGCTACACTGTAGACTTTGGTTTTTGCATTATTATGACTACCTAATATTACGGTCATTAATTTATTTTTTTGTTTACCATATTTTTTCTGTGTGGTGCGTTTATGGGCCTGTTAAGCTACTGCGTAAGATTTTCATTATTCCATAGTTCGTATATATTACAATTAAACACTCTGGACTTTGTCAAGCATACAAAATTTTGTCATATACAAATCTTAGTTGGATGGATGCACAAGGTCAATATTGAATTGTGCTTTTGAATCATAAAGAAAGTTCGTTGTAATCTGAATCCACTGAAGAATTATGTTGCTTTGAATCTAGGTGTTGAGTCCTATTTGCATAGATATTTGCAGTTTATTTGTGTTTAATATTGCAAATGTGATGTTTATGCTAATTACTGTGAAACACGCTGATTTGTTTTTCCACATAATAGAATGTTACTGAATAATATAATTCACATCTTTCATATTATTGCTTAGCTTATGTTCATTAGAATTTGCTAAAGTGTTTGTTAATGGATCTTGTACTTCTGTTGCTGTGAACAGTTAATCTTGAAATTGAAATGGCGCTTCAGCATTTTGAAGATCAAATGGCACCATAGAAAGAGCAGCACTGTACAGACCACGTTCCATTTTTAACTAAAACTAGATAATTGCTGATTAAAAGCAAGGATGTTTATTTATTCAACTGCATCTGTCTGATCCAAAGAGCGATTGCACAAAACTTTTATAATTTTACATTATTATCAAATAAAATATTTGAACGAGTAACAATCCATTACATTGGTAACATCACTTGTGACCAAAATAAACGTAAAACCTGAAGATCAGTTAATACATTGCTACTTTCCAATAACCTTTCTTCCTTTGAGACAGTAATTCAGCTAATGAGGAACATAGATGCATAATGTGTTCAGGTCATAGAGTCTCTGATAATAACTGGTCCAGACTGATGAACAGAATTTGTGGATTGTTTTGTGATGTTTTAATTAATGAGACGGTTGTTGCACCCAGATCATGAATCATTAAAGAAAACAAGCACTCGGTTGCAGAGTGAGTTTGTTAATTGTGAATGTGTAGTTAGTGTTGAACATTGTTCTGATCTCTCAGCTCAATTATGACCACTTCTTTGCTTGACTTCCTGCTAATATTTTGGTGTTACTTCTGAATAATTGAAAAAAAATAGAATGAAGATGAATTTTGATAAGTTAATATGGAGTTTAAATTTGGTCCAGCTCGTATTGACACCGGTTTTTAGTGCTTTTTCTTTCTTCCAAATTCATTCTGACCCTCGGAATCTCGTTATTCTAGTGGGTTTCTTGAACTTCACTGGGTTTGAACGTGGGTACTAGTGCATCAAGTAGTGCTATTAAAATAGCACAAAGAATATACTGCTCTATATAGGCTACATGCCTTTTACAGCCTGCAGCTTCAATTACATCAGTGAAAAAATTCCAGGCAGCATTGTTCACCAAGAAGTGGGCATCTTAGTAGGTGTGGCATGAATTGTACAGATATTCCACATTCACATTCTGTGTCTGCCGCATCTGCATAGCCCCATTTGTTCATATTGGTCTTGCATTGGCCCATCCCTGTACGAAGCCTATTGAGAGACTTCCAGGTCTTCTAGTCACACCTGTGACCAGGTGGTAGCTGTTCCTTGGTTGGGATTGGCAGCTATTCGTGGTGGTGGTTTTCACTGCGTTTCTTTTCCCACAAGGCTAATCTGGTTGCTTGAGGAGACTGTGACAGTGGCTGGACTGTGTGAAGGAAGCTCTTCCTCGACTTTAGGTAGTTTGGGGCTGGGTAATGGGGGTGACAGGAATGGCAGGTATCCCCAACTTGCCTAAGTTTAGTTCTACCGGCAACTGATCTGCGGATTCTTGGTGGAGCAATACCGGCCAAGACATGCAAGCTATCCACATCAGTTGGTTTTGGGCAGTCAGTGATGCATCTGCAGCTGTCATTAAATGGGCATCAACTTTCTTCGCATGAGATGATCTCTCCCAGACAGGACAAGCGTACACTGCAGCAGAGTAGCACAGCGCAAGAGCAGTTGACCACAGTGTGGATGCATTGGTACCCCACAACGCATTTGCCAACTTGCGTAGGAGGCATGGAATTGGCCCTTTGGCCGAATGCGACCACACCAACCATTAAGCAGCCATTTGTGTACTCCTACTCTAATCCCATTTTTATTTTTCCCACATTTCCATTAACTCCCCTAAATTCTACAACTCGCCTACATTTTAAGGGCAATTTACAGGGGGCAATTAATTTAGCAACCCACAGCTCTGGGATGTGGTAGGGTGGGGATGAAAATCGGGAGCATGTGAAGAAAACCCATGCTGTCATGGGGAGAACAAATTCCACACAGATGACAATGGTGGACAGGATTGAAACTAGGTATCGGAGCTATGCCACTATACTACCTGATTAGCGTAGAATTCATGGGATTATAAGGAGAATTAAAATTTAATTAGTGGAGGCTTAATATGAACGGGTGCTTGCTGATTGGTGCGGACTGAAAACCTTTCTGTGTTGTAGTCGTCTTTGAACTGCCACTTAATTTTTGAGGAATAAAGCCCTTTTCCAGGGCATCTGAGTAATTTGGTGTGTCCCTTCTCTACATATGCCAAGGACCTCTGTTCATTTGCGGCCTGGCACCTGTGTTTGTTTAGAGCAAAGCAAGGAATTTTCTGATTTTCAAGGGATTTGTATTAATTTCTCGATGGGCCTCCCTGGGCCAGAAAACGGACTGCCCAAAAATCTGAACTGTGACCACTTTTCATGAGGTGTGGTCAGCGGATATTTCGCCTTCTTTCCTCTCTTCCCCCTGCAACCAAACCCACTAACTCTAAATGGATACCCAGACTCTGCAGTGACTTGAAAAATGTACATTTGCTCTCTTGTGTATTGTACAGACCAGAACAGCTGCACATCATTCTATCAGAGCTTAAGATGCAACTCCATTTGTTTTAAATAAACTATGAATGTGGCAACTGGACCATCAAGATAGTGACATGCTAGTGACACAATAGTGATTGCTTTTATAAACTGGTTGATGTAAGTTTTATTGAGAGGCAAGTTGAACATTCTACTCAAACTTTGGACCCTGGCTTTTGGGCAGCAGGTGTTCCCCCACAATATGCTTGCTTTCCTCTGGCTGCAATTTTTAATGTTATTAAAGGTTTCTGCATTACGTTGTGTAAATAATGGTTGCTCTATTTTACAGTCTAATGAACAGCAAGATTTTTATACACAAGACTAGATAAATAAAAAGCAGATTTGGATAGCTTCATTAGAACTTGGAATTTGTAAAAAATGTTCAGTCAATACAAGTACAGTGAACTGAAGCCAGTGCTTAAAATAGCAAAGTTTGCTGCAATGCAGCTAGGATTTGCTACGCCTGTGTGGCAAAGCCGAACTGTGTGCCTGAGACTGTACATGTGGAGAAAGCTGCTAATTACTGACTTCTGCTTGTTTACTCAGTTTCATTGATTTCAATACTCTCAGTTTGAATGACGTTGTCATGTCTGTGGTTGGTTTGATTGAAATGGTTGCACATTTTTTTTGGAGAGGGGTATTTTTGTTAATTTTGAATCTTTCCCCACCCACAGTGCATTAGTTTTACACTAATGATTTGCATGTCTGTATTTGTGAGGGCTTGGATAACTTGCCGGCCCGATACAAACGTTAATTAATATTTCTGTTTCTCATCCTTCTCCAGTGTGGTTTCTATTTGCTAGTCATGTAGTCATTGTGTGATACATTGTGGAAACAGGCCCTTTGGCCCAACTTTCTCACACTGGCCAACAATGTCCCAGCTAGGCCCACTTGACTGCGCTTGGTCCATATCCCTCCAAACCTGTCCTATCCATGTACCTGTCTAATTGTTTCTTAAATGATAGGATAGTCCCAGCCACAACTACCTCCTCTGGCAGCATGTTTCATACACCCACCACCCATTGTGTGAAAAAGTTACCCCTCGGATTCCTATTAAATCTTTTTCCCTTCACCTTGAACCTACTACAGTGCCCTCCATAATGTTTGGGACAAAGACCCATTATTT
Source organism: Rhinoraja longicauda (assembly GCF_053455715.1). Taxonomy (NCBI): domain Eukaryota; kingdom Metazoa; phylum Chordata; class Chondrichthyes; order Rajiformes; family Arhynchobatidae; genus Rhinoraja; species Rhinoraja longicauda. The sequence continues at coordinate 13,002,893 of NC_135975.1, forward strand.
ATTTATTTGCTTCTGTACTCCACAATTTAAAATTTGTAATAGAAAAAAAATCACATGTGGTTAAAGTGCACATTGTCAGATTTTAATAAAGAGTATATTTTTATACATTTTGGTTTCACCATGTAGAAATTACAGCAAGGTTTATACATAGTCCCACCATTTCAGGGCACCATAATGTTTGGGACACAGCAATGTCATGTAAATGAAAGTAGTTATGTTTAGTATTCTGTTGCAGATCCTTTGCATGCAATGACTGCTTGTAGTCTGCGATTCATGGACATTACCAGTTGCTGGGTTTCTTCTCTGGTGATGCTCTGCCAGGCCTGTATTGCAGCCATCTTTAGCTTATCCTTGTTTTGGGGGCTAGTCCCCCTCATTTTTCTCTTCAGCATATAAAAGGCATGCTCAATTGGGTTCAGATCGGGTGATTGACTTGGCCATTCAAGAATTGACCATTTTTTAGCTTTGCTTTGGTAGTATGTTTGCGATAATTGTCTTGCTGTACAATGAACCGCCGGCCAATGAGTTTTGAGGCATTTGAACTTGAGCAGATATAATGTGTCTATACACTTCAGAATTCATTATGCTACTACCATCAGCAGCAATGAAGATGAGTGAGCCAATACCTTCAGCAGCCATACATGCCCAGGCCATAACACCTCCACCAGTGTTTCACAGATGATGTGGTATGCTTTGGATCTTGGGCAGTTCCTGCTCTCCTCCATACTTTGCTCTTGCCATCACTTTGATACAAGTTAATCTTTGTGTCATCTGTCCACAAGACCTTTTTCCAGAACTGTGGTTGCTCTTTTAAGTACTTCTTGGCAAATTGTAACCTGGCCATCCTATTTTTGTGGCTAACAAGTGGTTTGCATCTTGCAGTGTGGCCTCTGTATTTCTGTTCATGAAGTCTTCTGCGGACAGTGGTCATTGACAAATCCACAACTACTGAAGAGTGTTTCTCATCTGTCAGACAGGTGTTTGGGGATTTTTCTTTATTATAGAGAGAATTCTTCTGTCATCAGCTGTGGAGGTCTTCCTTGGCCTGCCAGTCCCTTTGCGATTAGTAAGCTCACCAGTGCTGTCTTCTTAACGATGTTCAAACAGTTGATTTTGGTAAGCCTAAGGTTTGGCTGATGTCTCTAAGAGTTTTATGCTTGTTTCTTAGTCTCATAATGGCTTCTTTGACTTTCATTGGCACAACTTTGGTCCTGCAATAAAACAGCAATAAAAGTTTCCAAAGGTGATGGAAAGACTGGAGGAAAGACTATATACTAGCTCTCTTATACCTGCATTAAGGTGGCATTTACAAACATCTTTGAAACCATGTGTCCCAAACATCATGGTGCCCTGAAATAGGGGGACTATGTATAAACACAGCTGCATGGTGAAACCAAAATGTATAAAAATACCCTTTAATAAAATCTGACATTGTGTACTTTAACCACATGTGATTTTTTTTTTCTATTACAAATCTCAAATTGTGGAGTACAGAGGCAAATAAATAAATGATGGGTCTTTGTCCCAAACATTATGGAGGGTACTGTATGTCCTCTGGTCCTCGATTCCCCTACTCTGGGCAAGAGACTCTGTGTATCTACTCGATCTATTCCTCTCATGATTTTGTATATCTCTATAAGATCTCCCCTCATCCTCCTGCGCTCCATGGAATAGAGACCCAGCCTACTCAACCTTCTAGTCCTGGCAACATCCTCGTAAATCTTTTGTGAACCTTTTCAAGCTTGACAATATCTTTCCTATAACATGGTGCCCAGAACTGAACACAATATTCTCACCACCGTCTTATACAACTGCAACATGACCTCCCAACTTCTATACTCAATACTTTGACTGATGAAGGCCAAAGTACCAAAAGCTTTTTTGACCACCTTATATGTCTGCGACTTAACCTTCAAGGAACCATGCACTGTACTCCTAGATTCCTCTGCTCTACAACACTACCCAGAGGCTTACCATTTACTGTGTAGGTCCTGCCCTTGTTTGACGTCCCAAAATACAAACACCTCACACTTCTCTGTATTAAATTCCATCAACCATTCCTCCGCCCATCTGGCCAACCGATCCAGATCCTGCTGCAATTTTTCACAACCATCTTCACTATCGACAAAACCACTCAGGTTTGTATCAAAACCACTCACTTTTGTATACTATTACACTTTTGTTCTTAAAGGTCTGACGTAAAATTTATCAACTAAAGAAAAACATTTCTTTCTATATAAAATTTAAATATATGAAATGGTGAGTAGGGATAAAGTGAAAAGGTACTTCTGGAGAGAGAGACAATGGATTTGGTGCCTAGGCTGTTTTGGGTGCAATGTTTGTGCTGGGTTTGTCTTGCTTGGGATGAGAAGTCCCAGGTAGACTTGCTCCTGGAGAAGGAGTTTCCTGGACACAGGGGCAAGGGATTGCCAAGCTAGGTAGGGCTAGTCCCCATCTTTGTGGGTGGTGAGGGGAGGCTGTCTTGAAACATTGACTTGAAAAGGCGTTTTCAGTTTTGCATTGTAGTGGAAGCTAACTTTATTTTCAGAGATATATGTGAAATGTTTTGAACAGTTGATAGGAAAAGGAATAGCAGGGTAACCAAAATAACACAATACTTCAAATGTGGCTTCGCCAACATCTTGTACAACTGTAATATAACATCCCAACTTCTATACTCAATACCCTGACTGATGATGGCCAATGTGCCAAAAGCCTTCTTGACCGCCCTATCTACCTGCAGCGCCACGTTGAAGGAACTATGTACCTACACTTCTCGATTGCTGTTCTACAACGCTCCTCAGAGCCCTGCCATTCACTATGAAGTTCCTGCCCTGGTTCCTGGACAGTTCCTGTCCTTGATTTCCCAAAGTGCAACACCTCGCACTTAACTACGTTAAAGTACATTAACCATTCGTCGGCCTACTTGCTCAACTGAGACTCAAAATCACTGAAAATCAACTCAAGATCCTGGTCTGATTTTTACAGCCATCTTTGCTATGATACCACTTACTTTAGTGTCATCTGCAAACTTACTACTCATGCCTGGTACTTTCTCATCCAAACCAGTGATATAAACCACAAATAGTAATGGCCCTACACTGATCCCTGAGGCACATCACTCGTCACAGACCCCAGTCTGAAAAACAACCTTCCACCATCACTCTCTGCTTCCTTCCATGAAGCCAATTATCTATCCAGTTGGCTAGCTCTCCATGGATTCCATGTAATCCAGCCTACCACAGCAGCCTTCCATGCGGAACCTCATCAAATGCCTTGCTGAAGTCCATATAGACAATGTCTACAGCTTTGCCCTCATCATCTTTTTTGATTACTTAAAAAAACTCAATCTAATTTGTTAGACATGATCTTCCATGTACAAAACTATCCCTATTTAGCATCTGTCTATCCAAATGCATATATTATCCCTCCGAATCCTCTCCAGTAACTTGCCTACCACAGATGTTAGGCGCACTAGTCAATGGATCCCAGGTTTTTTCTTGCACCCCTTCTCAAATAGAGGCACAGTATTAGCCACCCTCCAATCTTCTGGCACCTCACCCATATCTTGTGATCACCCAGGGCACCTGCATTGCACACCATTTACCAATGTATGTCTTTGTGCTTCAAGAAAAATTCATTTAAAAAATATATTTCTCCTACAACAACTGGAACTACTGCCTACGAAAATAACTGCAGATGCTGGTACAAATCGATTTATTCACAAAATGCTGGAGTAACTCAGCAGGTCAGGCAGCATCTCAGGAGAGATGTCTGAAGAAGGGTCTCGACCCGAAACGTCACCCATTCCTTCTCTCCTGAGATGCTGCCTGACCTGCTGAGTTACTCCAGCATTTTGTGAATAAATGGAACTACTGCCTGTTGTCAAACTTATTAGATCAGGTTTCTAATCCTCCATGATTTTAATTTCCATTCATTGTGGTTTCATCATCAGAGTAATATCACTGGTGAAATGGAGAACCAATTTAGATAGTTGGAATTTTCTAATTCAGCTGAATATAAATATATTTTTTAAAGACCACTGTTGATCCTGCTGGTAATAATTTTCAGGCTTAAGTGCTTTCTTGTACCTTCCGTAGTGTCGAAATGAGCGTGGCTGCTGTGGTGTAGGTTTTTGAAATAGGTTGCCTATTTGAGGTAGGCTTTGATGGTAGGGAGATCAGCACCTATGATGGTCTGGACAATGTTTGTCACTCTCTGTGGAAGATCAATTACGTTAATGTGTTGGTCCCAAGACAGATCTTCAGAGATATGAACCAGCATGAGCTTGAAGCTGTTGACTTTCTTTACCGCCATCCCATCGATGAAGACAGCCATGGATCTGCAGCTTTCCCATCCTGAAATCACCAATCAGCTCCTTGGTATTGCTGACGGTGAGAGCTAGATTGTTCTGGTTCCATTCAATCAGATTTTCAATCTCTGTCCATGCTCTGTTATTACTTGTTATTGTCCAACAGTGGTATTGTCGGCGAATATAAACTTGGCATTTGACCTGTGTAGGAAGGAACTGCAGATGCTAGTTTAAACCGGAGATAGACACAAAATGCTAGAGTAACTCAGCGGGACAGGCAGCATCTCTACACAGTCATGGCCTTAAAGAATGTGGAGCAAGGAACTGATTGTACAGACTTGAGATGCTCTTGTGTTGATAGTTTTCGAGGAATTAAAATTGTTGAAAACATTAGTGACGCAGTGGTACTGGTTTCCGATGGGCACGGTGATGGACGCACCACACATCTCTATCCTCCATACAGCTGGCAAGCTCCTCTTTTGTCTCGACATATGTGTCTTCCATCAACGTCTTCAGCATCGTCTTGTATGGTTGTCTTGTTTCGAGGAGGAAGTGTTGCCAACTCATACTGATTGATGCACAACAGAGAAAATCTTTTGCCAGCTAGTTTTCCTTGGCTGTCTTCCAAATTGCTGCAAAACTATAAATGTTGAAATGGCATCAGATTTCTGGAATACTACAATAGAACGTTTGGAAAAAGTAGTTCAATTTTAATGTATGGTTCATCACTTTTCCCATGGTCTTGCAAATTAGTCATTTGGACATATGCTTAGAAGACAATTTAAAGATTATGAATTCACTTAAAATGGTGGGACTTAGATAATACTCAGCTTTTTACTCCCCAAATGATCAGTTTTATTTGCATTAACATAGTTATCACATTTCTGACTATTGCAGCATTCTGTCCCATCTCTTTTGAAGTCTCCTCAATTATGTTCACTATTAGCTATGTTGCTCCGATTGGTATCTATCTGTATGATTAAAAATTGAATTCACTATTTGCCTGTGCAGGTTGCATACATGTTGTAAGTAATCTAATGGTCCAAATACTGATGTCGGAGAGATTTCACTGCATATCTTCCAGTTGGAAAAATGCTTTATCCATGGTATCCTAATTTTGAACTAGTTGCGTTCTCGACCTTCTGGTTCCTTAGATCCCTTTTGCTATAACTCTGAGGTATTTCAAATGCTTTATGAAAGCTCAGAGACCTATCTATAACATTACCTTCATTGCTCTGTCATTATATCAAAGTATTTACTGGCAATCCCTGTGTTATGGCTGTTCCGGTATTGGAAATTAACCATTGCTGAATTGGCAAATAACCATTCAACAATTTGACGTAAGGAAAAAAATTTGTTCTTGCAGAAGTTGTGAAAAAAATTAAATAAACATCTTTTTTCTTCAAGTTGTGTTTCTTGATGCCTGCGCAGAAGACACGACTTCATGTTATGAAAGATTGATGGCACGGTTAACCTTATGAAAAAATGATTTTTGGACCACTTTCTATGAATGCAACTCCCCCCCCCCCCCCCCTTCACTGTAATGTAGGAGTCGCCTGTAATCAAGTCAGCCTCCCACTTGCTTTTAGAAAGACTGGTTTTCTCTATCCAACCCATGCTTCAGGTAAAAAATAATTTTATTCTTTCACTCTGGTCGATTTCCTGTGTGACTAAGATTTTGGGGGTTTCATTCTGCCCTTCCCTCTTCCTGGTTTTAAATAGCATCGTAACAAATCCAATCTTCTGCCACCATTTCAATCCACATGATTGTGGTCAGAGCTTTTGCAAAACTACCTCACCAACCTGTATGCATGGCATCTAGATTCTGGTTGATTGCAACCTACTTGAACCTCCTTTTATATATATCATCCTCTATCATAGCTCCACTAATTACCTACTCTCTCCCTCACGTGCACACACACACACACACACACACACACACACCAGCCACCCTAGTCCATATAATTGGGAAGCACTCTTTAGTTACAAAGGCAATGCCTTTGGTTCCACAAGCTTTCTTACCTTTTTCTTGAATTGGTCTCATCCATCTTTAAATATTACTTTTACAAATACCAACCTGTGATGCAGACTTGTTTATTAAGTGGACCACTGTAGCCGAATAACGATCAAAGGAGTGCAGATGCTGGAAACCTTAAAATAAAAACACCAAAAAAAACATTTTTATTTGGCATTGTACTTGAGTGGCTGGGACATTAGGATGGCAGGTAGAGCAGAATTTGCTTTGTATTACTCCTTCAGCAAGGCTACTAATACATGTATAATGACAGATGTTTAGGTTATATCATGGTGCCCACGAAGGAGCTAATATCATTAAAGGCACACATCATACTGCCAGGGTTCTCTTATTGTTGCTACCATTGGGAAGAGAGTGCTGGAGCCTGAGAATAATTACTCTAGTTTCAAGAAAAGCTTCTTTCCATCAACCATTAGATTCTTTAACTGCCCAGACTATGTACAGCTGCATATTGTCACAATACTCATATATTAAAATTATTAATTGACCACATCAACAAATTTAAAATGAGTCTCTGAGCAGATTATAGTAATCAGCGCCACTGTACAAAGGCCAATACAATGATTATTGGGGATTGAATCTATGTATGGACGGGACAAACCAAAAGAGCATTCATAGAATTGCAGCTGATTTTGTAGAGGATGGTTTTCTAGATGAATACATTTAGGAACCATTGAGAGAGCAGGCAATTTTAGGTTGAGTGTTGTATTAGTTTATCATTTTGTATCTGGGGCATTTGGGGATGAGTGAGTGTAATATGATAACATTTTATAGAAGTTTGAAAGAGATTTAGTTCGATCTGAGTCCAGGTTTCTAAATCTAAATCCAATTATGAAGGCATGTATTGATTAATGTACATTTGTTGGAAGGGGGGTGGGGGAGGGTAAGGGTTGGGAGGCGGAGATATGTCCGAATGAATAATGACTTGCATTTAAAGGAAACAAATGAAGTTTACAGAAAGCGTACATCTCTCTTAAGGCAGTAAAATCTATGTGGGGAAAGTGATCCAGCAATGGTTAATAAGAGAAGTTCAAGGTTATACTGCATGAATGGAAAAAGCATATAATGTTGCCAAAAAGAGCAGTAAGTCTGAGCATTGAGATGATTGCAGAATTCAACAAAGGGCCAAGGAACTGGAAAGGAAAGTGCATTATAAAAGCAAGCTAGGAAGAAAAACAAACTCAAAACCTTCTGTAAACATGCTATCAACAAAGATTTATGTGAGTCCCTTGCAGAATTTATATTAGGGAATGAGGATATGGCAGAACAACAGAATAGTTGAGTAAGGATTTGCCAGAGAAATTAAACGTACTTTGAAAGATGATAAATCAACAGCCATATGACCAGCATCCCAAAATTTTCATAGAGGTGCCAATGGAAATGGTTTAGACACTTGTCATTTGCAAAATCCATAAATTCCGGAATAGTCCCTGGAGATTGGATAATAGGAAATGTACCCCAATATTTTAGAAAGGAGTGAGTGAGAAATTATGGTTTAACAGTTATCTTAACATCCAAAGGAGGGAAAATGCAGGTATTAAAGCATTTCTAAAAATAATAGAATTGGACACGGTCAACCTAGAAATAAAACGAACTGCTGGAAAATGTAGAGCTCCTGGGATTGGAGTGATATATTGGCATGGATTGACACTCCGAAAACAGTTGAGAGATTGGGTATCACAGAGTTTGGTGTGTCCATAATCTGTGTTCTTGATGAAGGGATCAGGTGTACCCCATTCATTTGCTGAGTAGGTGGCACTGTGGATTGTAAGAAGGATGCAGAAACGTCTCAAGTGGAAATAGACACGCTGCAAAGTAATGAAGGCTTATTTGGCAACATGGATTGGACAGTTTAAATTGGCAAGAGTAGCCTTTAGAATAAATTACGTGAGTGTGTTTGGAATGGTTTCTGAGAGCAATATGTGGAGGATCCATCAAGAAAGCATACTATTTTCGGTCTGGTATATATTGTGATCGACAGACGCTCACAAACTGCAACAAAACTTGGTCTTACACTCAATACAGCAAAGACACAGATGGTGAAGATCCACTCCAAAACCAGCAACCCTGTCCTCATGCACAGCACTGCCCTAGAGGAGGTAGAAACATTCACATACCTAGGCAGTATTGTGGACACCACCGGAGGGGCAGATGCAGACATAAAAAGCAGAATCAATAAGGCTAGGGTGGTGTTTAACATGCTCAGGAAGATCTGGAGCTCAAAACACATCTCAATCAACACCAAAATACACATCTTTAACTCAAATGTGAAGCAGGTGATGCTGTATGGATCAGAGACATGGAAAACAACAAAACACACAACAAACAGGCTGCAAACATTAATTAACACCTGCCTCAGGAGAATATTAAACATCTGGTGGAGAGACAAAGTAAGCAATGTGGACCTATGGAAAAGAACAAGCCAGGATCCCATTGACTTACAAATTCGAAGGAGAAAATGGAGTTGGATTGAACACACCCTCAGAAAACCTGCCACAAACATCACCTGGCAAGCCCTGAAATGGAACCCCAAGGAAAAAGGAAAAGATTTCTGCCTGGACACCTCTTCTCCAGCTGTTCCTGGAGCAGCCCCCAAAACCTGGTGAGGTGGAGGACATTTATCAATGCCTTATCCCCCTAGAGGAGCAAAGGGCTTAAGAAGAAGAAGAAGAAGAAGATATATAGTGACAGGATTAATTGTCAGCATGTAACACTTCCTCGGAAGTTTGAGGAGATTCGGCATGCCGCCGAACTTCTACAGGTGTACAGTAGAGAGCATACTGACTAATTGCATTCTAGTCTGAATTGATAACTCGAACACCTATGAACGCGTCTGCAGAAAGTTGTGGACATTGTCCAGTCCATCATGGGTATTGACCTCATCATCATCGAAGGGATCTACAGAGATGCTGCCTCAAGAAGGCAACTAACATCACACTCGGGCCATGCTCTCACCTCAATGCCAATATCAGGAAGAAGGTACAAAAACCTGAGAACTGTTACCTCCAGGTTCAAGAGCAGCTTCTTCCCATCAACCATCAGGCTCATGAGCCTCGGTGCACAGCCCTAACCACATCCCTACTGCAGCAACAACCTACCGCATACTTTAAATATGTTGCACTACATAAGCTTGCAGTTGTATGATCAGTTTACCTTGTATAATTTATAATTTCTTGCATTATTGTTAATTGTACATTAATTTGTTGTGTTGTTGCCTTAATATGCCTGTAAAGCTGCAGCAAGTAGGTAGGTTCCTGGTGCATATGACAAATACTCATGAATCTTAACTATCTATTCCTCTTGGCATGTGTGATCGTAGCATGATAGAATTTCAAATTGAATTTGAGGATGAGAAACCTCTTTTTATTTTGAAAAGACAACTTCAGATAAGAATGGAATGAGGACAAAATTGGCGAAAACAGATTGAAGGGTATAATGGTTGATCCGCAGTGGCAGACATTGAAGGGGATACTTCATATCTTTGTGGGTGAGATAAAAAAGGCTCTGAGAATGATGTACTGTCCATTGCTAACTCAGAAGGATGATATCAAATTGTAAGTAATGACAAACAATATTAATGACTAGTCAGAGTATTGAGAAATTTTTAGAAACCATCAACGGATGATGTAATGAAATATCAAAAAGATACAAAAATAGACTGAAATTCTGCAAATATAGAAAAAATAAAGAGAATGAGTTGTAAATGGAGAAATGGCAGAGAACCCAAAAAAATATTTTGGATCATCCCCTAATCAAGGGGCTATAGAGTGAGGAGAACTTAAATTTCCTCTTGCAACAGAGTTAATTTCACCAGGCAAACTAATGGGACCAAGGACTGACAAGACCAATGGACTTGGTGGCCTACATCCTATGGTTGTAAAACAAATAGTTAGCAAGATAGTGGATGAGTTGGTTAAATCAAGCAACATTCCTTGTTCTGTGGAGAGATTCCAGAGGATGGGGAATCCACAAATGTAATGCCACAAGTTTAAAACCACCGCATTGAAAGGCCATCTCTCATTGAGGCCCACTGCACCAGCCTGTAATCTATAGGGAGATTATTGCCATTGTTTCAGAAAATTGGTCTGAAAGATTCTAAAATCATGTAGAAAATAAAGCACTATTTTACTCAAAGTTGAGATGGATATAGGCCAAATGGGACTAGTTTAGATTGGGCACCTTGGTCGGCGTTGACAAGTTGGGCTGGGCCGTAAGACCTGTTTCTGTGCTGTACGACTCTATGTAATATTGATCTGGCACTTGATTGCCAGCTTTGCCTCTCCGGTCTGTTTTCCTCCCTCCCCATCTTTGAGCATGGTTCAAGAACTTTCTAAATATGTTAAGTTAAGCATATACTCTCTTAGTATAAGAAGATAACTGCAGATGCTGGTACAAATCGAAGGTTTTTATTCACAAAATGCTCTTCCTCCTTTTTCCTCATCCCCTGCCACTAGAAGCAATAGGCATTGGCATATAGATAATGGTGTTCCTCTCCTATTTCTGCAGTAAAAATACACATAATATTTCCATTGGTTCCTTGCTGAATAAATTACACATACCAGCAATCAGATTAAAAATAGCATTGTCTAAATCGTCAAAATTGGGATTCTGTCTTTTTTTAAAAATTGTGCTACAGTGTGTGGGTTTGAATCACTCAGTCTGTTTATGTAGGTCACACATCATGTGTTACTTATCACTATGAAATACTGTCATTTTAATGTCCTTGTAATATATAACAGACATGACTGAACACATTGAAAGATAACAACAGTGATCTGAATAATAAAAGCTTCTATAGTGAGAGGGTTTGTGTTGTGGTCAGGCTCTGGCAGTATTTCATTGGGTGAAATATTGTACAGCATTCAGAGATGACCTCAGTCGCTCTGCCGATGTAATATGCACTCACTGTATGTCCATTTAACCTTCCTTAGCATGACATTTGTGTTCCATATTTTTGAAAAAAACATGTCTAAAATTGAGCAGGTTAGAAGTGTGTACTGCCTCTGTCAATTTGAAACAGGGTTAATGTAAAAGCCTTGCAGTAGAGGCCAACCTATCATTTGCCTTTCTTCTTGCCTTTTGAACTTGCATTTATCTTTGTGATTTGCGTGAAAGGATCTATGTAGGTACCCTTTTACACCATCTTTTAATTTCTCCATTATAAAAAACAAAAATGCCCTTTTCTAGTTTATTTCTACCAAGATGGATGACTTTACATTCTTTCACGCTGTATTCCATCTACATTGGCTTTGCTCATCCATGCAACCTGTGTATATCTGCCTAAACTCCCTAAAGCCTCAATATCCTCCTTACAACCCTCATATCATATCATATCATATCATATATATACAGCTGGAATCAGGCCTTTTCGGCCCACCAAGTCCGTGCCGCCCAGCGATCCCCGTACATTAACACTATCCTACACCCACTAGGGACAATTTTTACATTTACCCAGCCAATTAACCTACATACCTGTACGTCTTTGGAGTGTGGGAGGAAACCGAAGATCTCGGAGAAAACCCACGCAGGTCACGGGGAGAACGTACAAACTCCTTACAGTGCAGCACCCGTAGTCAGGATCGAACCTGAGTCTCCGGCGCTGCATTCGCTGTAAAGCAGCAACTCTACCGCTGCGCTACCGTGCTACATTGTTTTGAACTATCAGCATACAATATATTTTATCCTCTAACAATGATATAACCACTCATTTAACTTTGTATACTTCAATTTCTGATATCTAACTAGAGTTGTTGTGATTCCAAGAAAAGTGAATGACCGTATTGTTGAGACATATGAGTTAATGCAGAGGTACGTCTGTGCAAATTTGGATGAGAGATTAGTATGTTTAATGTATGCTGGCTAGTGATGTATTCAAGTGAAAGACCAGTTGGAAATAAAGGGCTTCATGCATTTTCATTTGGTAGTATGAAATATTTAATAGTAATAGGATTGAGGTAACAAGGAACCCGAGGTGCTGGCTGTATGATTATTTATCTTTTGAGGCATTTAGATAGGCACTTAAATAGGAAAGGAGTAGAAGGATATGGTCTAAAAAATGCAGGCAAATGGGATAGATGTCAAAGGACATAGTGCCTCAACAGGCCCATTTCTGTGTTGTACTCCACTGACCACATACCTCAAGCATTTCCATCTCTTTGTGTTCTATTGGTAATGATTATAATGGTGTCCCAGAACCCCACCAGACAAAATGAATGTCTGTAAACAAGGCCCACTTCATGCTGACGCTCTGGTCTGCAATGCTTTTTACTGCCATCTGTTTATTTGATTTTGTTAATCCAGAGTTAGGACATAAAACAGGACAGCACAGGAACAGGCCCTTTGGCCCTCAATGTCTGTATTAAGCATGATGTCAATTAAATAAAATCCCATCTACCTGCATATGGTCTATACATCTCTATGTTATGCCAGTTCATGTGCCTGTCTGAATGTTTCTTAAATATTGCTATCATCCATGCTTCCTACCACAGTATATGTATTTAAAAACTTGCCTTGCAAATCTCCCTTGAACTTTACTGCTCTCACCTATATCCTCTGGAATTTGATATTTCCTTAAATTTTCATGGTATGAATTTGTGTTAACATTGGGGTTGTAAACCTTTTGAAATGATCCCATTTACTTAATTCCTTTAATTCCTTCCATTGTCCCGCCCCCCTGACATCAGTCGGAAGAAGGGTCTCAACCCGAAATGTCGCCCATTCCTTCTCTCCTGAGATGCTGCCTGACCTGCTGAGTTACTCCAGCATTTTGTGAATAAATACCTTCGATTTGTACCAGCATCTGCAGTTATTTTCTTATACCATTTATTTAATTGATGCTGAGGCAGGCACTTTTTGGAAAGCTTTTCCAATTAAGGAAACAATTGGATTGAAAAGCACAAATATTTAGATGGACAACTTGCCCAACTTAAAGAATCATTGTTTAATCAATTATAATCTTGTGACTTTTTTTAAAAAGAGAAAAGATCATGAGTCAGAGGTCCAAGTTAAATCAGGATTGGTTTCATATCAGTTGTTCCATTGTAAACTACAGCTAATGACCTCAGCACCTATGATCCCACATTCCAGGAAGCTGTGGTGCATATTAAGGTATTTCAATCCGATTATGGAATCGGTTGTTTGGATTGCTTTTCTTACAGTCCAGTACAAAACTGACATGAATGGAGCAGCTATATTGTAAACGTCTGAAAGGGAACATTGTAGCTACAGGTCCACCATCGATTTTCTGGCACCCCTGATTCCAGAACCTTGTCGTAATATCCGTTTTGCTGGATCAACAGAGGTCATGGGCGGGGGAAGGGGGGTGAGCGATAATGGCCTGCAATGTCGGCTGTGGAAGTCAGCTGTGGGAATGGAACTGCATGCTCCGGCCGGGCCAGAGTTCCAGAACCCCGGCCGCAGGAGGCAAATTCCACCCGCTGATGGACTCTGGTCGGCTATGGGAATGGATCTGCTGGCTTTGGCTGGGCAGAGTTCCAGAGCACTGGCCGCAGCCGGAAATTTCGACCTGCCGATTGGCTGTGGTAGTTGGCTATGGGAAAGGATCTGCTGGCTCTGGACGGGCTGCAGAGTCCCGGCCGCAAAAGGCAAAATTGACCCGCTGATCGGCACAGAAGTCCCAATGAAGTTGAGATCGGCCTCCTCACCAGGTCCAGGCACCACATTTTCGGGGGAACTTCCAGGGGGGATTCCCAGTGCGCTCTCATAATTTTGTCCGTATTACAAGTAATGCCGGACTACCAGTTACCGGAAAATCGGCGGTAGACTGGTAGCCCAAAGCACTGTTGAAAATTGATTCAAGCAAGTGCTTTCTCATTATTACAATTTGTACCCCCTATTACAATCAGCCTGAAGAAGGGTCCTGACCAGAAACATCCCCTGTCCATGTTCTCCATGGATGCTGCTTGACCAGCTGAGTTATTTTGTGTCTTTCTCATTAACTCAGTACCAAAGGATGCACAAAGATTTGAATGCCAGAGGACTGGATTAACATCAGTTATTGGGATGGTCGGTGACACAGGTTGTTGAAGAGAAGAGTTAAAGCCATATAAATGTAGAGTTTGTATCTTTCTATCATTGTATTTTACCTTGTGTTTGTAAAATTTGATAGGAGTGACGATGATCTTTAGAGATTTTGCAGTTTCCTGGGAGAGAGCCTGCTATAGAGAGCTCGTATAAAGAGTAGGAATAAACGGGTCCTTTTCAGAATGGCAGGCAGTGGTGAGTGGAGTGCTGCAATGCTCGGTGCTGGGGCCACAATTATTTACAATATATATTAATGATTTGGATGATGGAATTAGAAGTAACACTAGCAAGTTTGCAGATGACACAAAGCTGGGTGGCAGTGTGAACTGTGAAGAGGATGTTAGGAGGTTGCAGGGTGACTTGGACAGGTTGAGTGAGTGGGCAGATGCAGTATAATGTAGATAAATGTGAGGTTATCCACTTTGGCAGCAAAAACAAAGAAGCAAATTATTATCTCAATGGTGTCAGATTAGGTAAAGGGGAAGTGCAACGAGACCTGGCTGTCCTTGTACACCAGTCACTGAAAGTAATCGTGCAGATACAGCAGGCAGTGAAGAAAGCTAATGGCATGTTGGCCTTCATAACGAGAGGATTTGAGTACAGGAGTAATGAAGTCCTTCTGCAGTTGTATAGGGCCCTGGTGAGATCACATCTGGAGTATTGTGTACAGTTTTGGTCTCCTAATTTGAGGAACGACATCCTTGCTATTGAGGCAGTGCAGCGTAGGTTCACGAGGTTAATCACCAGGATGGTGGGACTGTCATATGAGGAAAATGTGGAAATACTGGGCTTGCATTCAATGGAGTTTAGAAGGATGAGAGGGGATCTTATAGAGACGTATAAAGTTATAAAAGGACTGGACAAGCGAAATGCAGGAAAAATGTTCCCGATGTTGGGGGAGTCCAGATCTAGGGGCCACAGTCTAATAATAAAGGGGAGGCCATTTAAAACTGAGGTGAGAAGAAGCTTTTTCACCCAGAGAGTTGTGAATTTGTGGAATTCTCTGCCACAGAATGCAGTGAAGGCCAATTCACTGGATGAATTTAAAAGAGAGTTAGATAGAGCTCTAGGGGCTAGTGGAATCAAGGGATATTGGGAGAAGGCAGGCACAGTTCACTGATTTTGGATGATCAGCCGTGATCACAATGAATAGCACCTGCTGGCTCGAAGAGCCAAATGGCCTCCTCCTGCATCTATTTTTCTATGTATCCTAGGACTGATGCCAGAAAATGTCTTAGGATGGATTCTGGGCTGGAAGGCTCAATTGTTTTGCTTTAGTATTTCTGTTCTTTGTGTTGGTTATTGCAGACTGGTAGCTCTTAATATAGGAAAGAACGCACATTAAATCCATACTCAATGTTTTGTTTCTTTTATGTCTGCAATTGATTTTAATTGTTTGAATTGCTTTGAATTGCCTTTGACAGTCATTCTGTGTTCTTGGACAGTAATGGTAAACGAGAATTGGAGAATGGTTTACAAGCTGTAACTCATCATTGTGTTTCAGGAATGCATGGAATGATCAGAATTTGACTAGATTATTGTGCAATTAGATTGGACACCGGAATCAACTTCTAATTGGTGTCTGTTTGCAGTATATTTGGCTCTTTCAGTCAGAGGAACATAGAAATGCAATCACTTTTATTACTTTTGACTCCTAATCTGATTGTCAGACTTTTTACTTACTGTTAATAAGGGAACAAATTGGGCTTTTATTTCATGGTTTTGAAGACATTAAGTGTGACCTTATTCAGATGTTGGTAGACCAAGTAGCTGGCCAGGTTCTTTCGAGGAAGGGTATAAGGGTCTGAAGAAGGGTCTCGACCAGAAACATCACCCATTCCATCCCTCCAGAGATGCTGCCTGTCCCGATGAATTACTCCAGCATTTTGTATCTATCTTCGGTATAAGTAAATCAATTCTTACTCTCAAAACTCAACACAAATCAAAACTCTCCCAGTTGACTATGCCTGAACCCCTCTGTCAGTGGATCATCAACTTCCTGACAGACAGGAAGCAGCATGAGGCTGGGAAAGCACATCTCAGACCCGCAGACCCGCAGCATAGGAGCACCGCAAGGCTGCGTACTCTCCCCTCTCCTTTACTCTCTCTATACCAACGACTGCACCTCCACAGACTCCTCTGTCAAGCTCCTCAAGTTTGCAGATGACACAACTCTGATTGGACTAATTCAGGATAGGGAGGAATCTGCCTACAGGCGGGAAGTGATACAGTTGGCGTCCTGGTGCCATCGGAACAACTTGGAGCTCAATGCTCTTAAGACAGTGGAACTAATGGTAGACTTTCGAAGAGCTCCCCCTCCCCTCCCCCACTCACCATCAACAACACCACAGTCACATCTGTGGAGTTATTTAAGTTCCTTGGAACCATCATCTCCAGGGACCTTAAATGGGGGGCCACCATCGACTCCACAGTCAAAAAGGCCCAACAGAGGATGTACTTCCTGCGGCAGCTGAGGAAACACAATCTGCCACTGGCAATGATGGTCCAATTCTATACTGCTATCATTGAATCCGTCCTCACCTTCTCCACCATGGTCTGGTTTGGCTCAGCCACCAAGCACGACATCCGGAGGCTGCAATGGATCGTTCGCACAGCTGAGAAGGTTGTTGGCTGCAACCTTGCCCCCCCCCCCCCCCCCCCCCCCATTGACGAACTGTACACTGCAAGGGCCAGGAAGCGAGTGGGCAAGATTATCTCTGACCCCTCTCACCCTGGCCACAAACTCTTTTGAAGCATTTCCCTCTGGAAGGCGACTCCGGACTGTCAAAGCAGCCACAGCCAGACATGGCTTGCAGTGCTCCTATGCTGAGGGTCTGCGGGTCTGAGATGTGCTTTCCCAGCCTCACATGCTGCTTCCTGTCTGTCAGGAAGTTGGTGATAAAAATAGCTTTTTTCCACGAGTCGCATTTCTACTCAATAACCAAAGTCTGTAGTTTGTATCCTTATTGTTTTGATGTGTTTATGTTTTATTCTTAATTGTTAACTGTATGTTTGTGTTGTCATTTGTGAGTGGAGCACCAAGGCACATTCCTTGTATGTGTACATACTTGGCCAATAAACTTATTCATTCATTCATTCATTCATTCATTCATTCATTCATTCATTCATTCAATTTGGTTTGGAGTCACTTAAAGTCACCATGTTTTGTAAATTCAACTTGCACATGTGGCAACTTATTTACTAGTCCAGTGGTGGAGCTTTGCCAATCATCATTTGCAACCCTGGATCTTTCAATTGCAGTAAAGTGTCTTTTCTTTTCAGCCTGTGTTAGTATATTTACTTTGTAATTTCAGTACTCATTTTTGAATTACCTAAATGATCCCCAAACTACAGAAAATTATATAAAGCTGATTTCCCCCCAAATCATCTGATTTTAAAAATAAGCTGTGTCGGTGTGCTGTCTCTCTGGTGTATTGTGACAGCAGTTGGGAACAATTGGACTGGTATCATAAACGCATCACTTACCATGTACTTGAGGTGTTGACCATTCAAAGATAACTAATGATTGTTAGAGATGCTGCCTGTCCCATTGAGTTACTCCAGCATTTTGTGCCTATCTTCTTGAGCAGCTAATGCCCGTGGAATTGGCATTAATGCAAGACAAAGAGATATGGAGTTCCTGACAAAATATTGGTCAACAAACTACCATCCACAATATACATCCTTAATTTAAAACAAATTAAATTTCTATTTCTGACAAGAATTTGAGGATTTCTAACGAGTTTCCTTTGCAAATCGGATGGTGTTATTTCACATTTAGAGTAGTACTTTCTCCGATGTTAGTAATTTTAAGTTGTCATGTAACTGGAAGTGTGGCATTAAGATCTCTCTGGTGGTGTTCTTGTTTTCCGTTGAGCTGTAATGATCCGTAGATTCGCAAATAAAAATAAATGGATGTGAATCAAATAGTCGTAGAGATTTGGTTGCAAAATAACCAAGATTGGGAATTAAGTATTCCAGGGAACACGCCTCTTTTCTAAAAGTTAATTGTGAAATAGAAAGGGGAGTTGCTCTGATATTAATTTTTAGGATGTGACAGCAGGGAGAAAAGATCTTGACTTTGAAAATCAAGGAGTAGTTGGTGGAGCTAAGAAACTACAAAGGACAGAAAATATTGGTGGTATTTGCCTTTGACCCCCAAACATAATACTAACGTAGAGACTGGTATAAATTGGGAAATTGGAGGTGCTTGTTGCAAGACCAACACAGTAATCATGGTCGATTTCAATCTACACATAGACTGGAGCTATGGCATTAAGGTCTTTCTGGTTGTTCTTGTTTTATGTTGCACTATAATGATTTGTCGGTTCGCAAACAAAAATAAATGGATGCGATTAAGTAGTCGGACCAAATTAGCAGAAATTGAAAGTGGTTTCCAGCATCTGAAATCTAAGCAAAGCAATGAAAATTAAGCACGATTGTGGTGGATTGGGAAACTACATTAAGTCATGATAGAAAGCAAGCAATGCTAACATTTGTAGAATTACAATATGTTTACACCTAATATAAGAGACGCAAAACGCTGGAGTAACTCGGCGGGTCAGGCACCATCTCTGGAGAAAAGGAATAGGTGACGTATCGGGTCGAGACCCTTCTTCACACTGAGAGTCGGGAGCCTGACCTGCTGAGTCACCCCAACCTTTCGTGTCTGTCTTTGGTTTAACCAGCATCGACAGTTCCTCCTTATGCATTACAACAAATATATTCCCTTCTGAGGGAAGGGAATCCCTTCTGAGACACAATAACCCAACAGGAAAAGTGGTTGATATGTGGCGAATGAGGGAAGTTAAAGATAGTAAAGGCCTACAATGTTGCAAAAAAATCAACCTGTGGTCCATCAAAGGCTTTAGTAAAGCCAAATAAGTGGTTGATGCTTCTCCCTGCAATTTTCTTTGAAGTTGGCTTACTCTCTGAATTCAATGTATTGTAATTTTTATTTAAGTGGGATCCACAGAGATTCCCAGCAGATGTTACTAACGGAGGAGTTAGTTGGGAGAATCATTCCGATGACTTCCCCGGTGGCAAAGAATGGAGACCCCTCCATACTTAGCGGAATCAGTTTGCCTCCTCTCCAGTAACTAACCATGATTACAACATCTCTGAGGTACCCAACATGTCATCCTCGCTCCGGATGTGGATTTGTGATTAAGTTGTTCTTGCATTTTCTGGTAATTCTCATCAAATTGTTTATGAGAGAGAATTCAGAACGCTTTTCACAATAATGATGCCCGTAGGTGCTGTGGACAACTAGTTTATGGGAGTCATCATTTTTGGTTGTGAGTAGCTGATTAGGAAGAGTCGTACAGCACAGAAAAGGCCCTTTAGCCCAACTCGTCCATACTGACCAAGATGCCATCTAGGCTAGTCCCATTTGCCTGTATCTGACTCGTAACCCTCTAACCTTTCCTATCCATGTACCTGTCCAAATGTCCCTTAAATTATGTTATTATAAGTGCCTCAACCACTTAGAAGTCCTTGTAATTCTTTCCAGCTGAATGGCATCTTTCCTATTTCCGGGTGACCAAAACTGAACTCAAAGGTATTTATTTCACAAAATGCTGGAGTATCTCAGCAGGTCAGGCAGTATCTCAGGAGAGAAAGAATGGGTGACGTTTCGGGTCGAGACCCTTGTTCAGACTGAAGCCTCCGGATGTCGTGCTTGGTGGCTGAGCCAAACCAGACCATGATGGAGAAGGTGAGGACGGACTCAATGATAGCAGTATAGAATTGGACCATCATTGCCTGTGGCTGATTGTGTTTCCTCAGTTGCCGCAGGAAGTACATCCTCTGTTGGGCCTTTTTGACTGTGGAGTCGATGGTGGCCCCCCATTTAAGGTCCCTGGAGATGGTGGTTCCAAGGAACTTAAATGACTTCACAGATATGATTATGGTGTTGTTGATGGTGAGTGGGGGGGTGGGGAGAGGGATCTCTTTGAAAGTCTACAATTAGTTTTCAGTGATATACAATGAATATCTTTCATTGAACAAGATATATAATATATCTTTAATTCATTGTTCTATATCTCTCTACATCATCGTCTATATCTCTTGTTTCCCTTTCACGTGATTTTCAGTCTGAAAAAGGGTCTCGACCCGAAACGTCACCCATTACTTTTCTCCAGAGATGCTGCCTGTCCCGCTGAGTCACTCCAGCTTTTTGTGTCTATGTTGCCTCAAGCCTGCTGTATATCATTTCTACTTTTCTTGATCTCTTGATTCTCTTAGAGTTCAAAGATTCAATTTCATCCCTGAAAGCTGACAATGTGAGGATCAACAGCCTTTCAGGGTAGATAATTCCAAAGACCCATATCCCGCAAGTTTTCAATTCCTGCTAATTTGGTCCTGAAGGATGAGCTTATTCTATAAATGTGCTGTCTTAGCACCCCATTCTGAGAAAACTACTTTACAGCATCAACCCTATCAGTCCTTCTCATTATCTTGTATTGCAATGGAATTTTCTTTCATTCATCTGAACTGCAGTGAATACATGCCAGTTTCTATCAGTCTCAAAGAAAAACCATCTTGGGATGGCAAAATAGCACAGTTTTTGGAGTTGCTGCCTCACAGCTCCAATAACCTAGGTTCAATCTTGACCTCCAGTGCTATCCGTATGGCTTTCACATGTTCCTCCTGTGACCACATGGGCTTTCTCTGGGAGCCCTAGTTTCCTTTCACTTCCCATAGAAGTGTGGGTTTTTAGCTGAAATTGACCATTATAAATTACTATTAGTTTGTAGGTGTATAGTTGAAACTAGTGGAGTTGATGGAAATATGAGAAGAATAAAATTGGACTATCATGAATAGTTGCTTGATGGTCAGACATACTGTAATGAATGGTCTTGCTGATCAATGTGACTCTGACTTTCGTCCCATGAATCAGCAGAATAAATCTGCGCTGCACTTCGTCTAATTCAATCATGGAGACAAAAAATGCTTTGCGTGCTCCAGGCTTGTTCTCACTGAAACTCTGAACAATTGCATCAATGCTTGGACTCCAACTCTTTTGCAATGAAAGCCAAAATAATTTGTCTTTGTAATTGCGTCCTGTATCTGCACATTAAATATTGGTTCTTGGGACACCCAAGTTCTGCTGAATATTAATATTTAATATGTTCACACCCTTTAAAAATAGTTTATTTTATGCTTTATATCAATTTAGATAACAAATGTTTTTTTCAACTTCCAACGCCTCATTGCCAACTCTCTACATCCCTTTGCACATTCGGTGTCATCATGTGCCTCACTTTGTCAACTTGTCTTGAGTAGTCAGCAAACTTGGATATGTTCAACTGTAATTTCATCTAAACTATTAATATAAATCCTAGAGGCTGAGGGCCCAAGACTGATTCTTGTGCCCTCCCACTAGTGTTGGCCTACCAATCTGAAAATGATGTGTTTATGTTGTCTTGTCCTTTACCCATGCTAAATGTTTACCCACAGCAACAAGCCAACCATTCTGTGTGACACAGTATCAAAGGTCCTTTAAAAATCTCAATATACCATTTCCACTGATTCCACATTATCAAACAACTTTCATGTTAAAATCTCAAAAAACAACTATATTTATCAAATATTGCATTTCTTCCATACAACCTTGTTTCTGCCCAATCATATTATGATTCTCTAAGTTCCCTATTAAAGCCAATTTTGTGGTCTTCGAAGTGGCTGAGGTTCCCTATTTTTGTTCTCACTCATTTATTAAATAGCATGTTAAATTGGCTACCTTCCAGGCTAAGACTTTTCCCAGAGTCTAGGGATTTTTGTAATACCAATGTGTACTGTCTTTGCAGCTGTTTCTGAGAAACATGGTTACAAGCAGTTGTGTCCAGAGAATATTTTGTTTTTAAGCTCTCTTTTTCCAGCTTTCTGATGGTATGTTAGGCAGTTAGTTCCTTATCGTCTCTAGACACTGGTTTCCCATTTTGTCTTCTACATCAATCATTTCATTTTTGACAGAGGCAAAATATTATTTTGATTGTTATTTTTTTAATTTCCGAATATAATTTCTTGTGCCTTCCTCTCTGAGGATTATCTATTTTGCTATTTTCTTGTTTTCTCGCACAATTGAAGCTCTTAGTATCGTATTATTTTTTTGTGCTAATTTGCTATTCTATCTCTTTTTAACATCCTGAAACTGACTCGATGATCAAATTTACTCTTATCAACATAATAAATCTTTTATTATAATATTGGTATTAGTTTATTATCGTGTATACAGAGATACAATGAAAAACTGTTGTTTTGTGTACTATTCAGGGAGATCCTATCATACATGAATGCAACAGGTAGTGGTGCAGAATATAGTGTTCCAGCTGCAGAGATAGTGTAATTAAAAAACAGTGCATGTGCCAAAACAAGCTAGAATGTAAGATTGGGGAAAACATCCCTAGCACATAAGAGGACCGTTCAAAAGGCTGATATAACAGAAGGCAAGAAGCTGATCTTGAAAATGGTGGTATGCATTTTCAAACTTTTGTATCTGGAGAGGGGGGGAGAATGACCAGGATGTGAGTGGTCCTTGATTATGTTGGCAGTGTGAAGTGAATCCGCTTTGCTGCACAATGACTTTCCGCAATTTCTTGTGGTCTTGGGCAGGGCAGATGCTATGCCAAGATGGGCTTTATCCAGATAGGTACATCTTCAGAAATTGATAAAAGTCATGAGGACATACTGAATTTCCTGAGTTTTTTGAGGGAAGAGAAGCGTTGTTCTGCTTTCTGGAATGTATCATCATTGTAGTTGGACCTTGTCGCTCTCTCTCTCTTGCCGCTCTCTCTTTCTCTCTTGCCGCTCTCTCTTTTTCTCTTGTCGCTCTCTCTCTCTCCCGCCGTCCTCTCTCTCTCTCTTGTTGCTCTCTCTCTCTTGTTGCTCTCTCTCTCTTGTTGCTCTCTCTCTCTTGTCGCTCTCTCTCTCTTGTCGCTCTCTCTCTCTTGTCGCTCTCTCTCTCTTGCCGCTCTCTCTCTCTCTTGTCGCTCTCTCTCTCTCTCTCGCCGCTCTTTCTCTCTCTCGCCGTCCTCTCTCTCTCCCACCGCTGTCTGTGCCGCCTGCTGCGCCGGCAGCTTATTGTGTGTACTTAGAAAACAATAGGCGGCAGTTAACCACCCGCTGTGCATAAGCACCTACCACCCTGTACTGAAGACCACTAGGGCCCCACTTAACTGTGTACATTGTCTGAGTTTGATTGCTGGAAACAGGCTAATAAAAATTAGGTGCAATTGTGTAGCCTACATTTATAATTTGTTTCGTTTGGTCTACATTTGTGTCTGCTAATGTTCGATTTCAAATGGTTTATTAATGGAAAGGGTGTTGCTCCCGAAACAATCTTAGGCAAAATAGCATCGTTTTTTTCTCTCTTATCACAACTTTCTTGTAGTCTACGACTGTAAGTTAATACCAATCATAAAAATAATGCTTGCTTGGCAATCTTCTTCATCTATTATTATATTATATGGATCGGTGACACGACTGTTGTTGTATAGCTCCTGGGGACAGCGCTTTCTTCAGGTTGCCACCACTGGTCACCAAGAGGCTCCCTCTCCTCTCACCTGTTGCTGATTCTTGCCCACCGATGATGGCTTTGCCCACTCTCCACTCAACCGCTGCTGCCTCCTCCTGTCACTCTGTCCACATGGCTTCCTTCTTCTCCCCCAGAGTCATCGACATAATCCACACTGGAAGCAGCAGCAGGTGAGAGGGAAGGGAACCTTAGTGTGATCGAGCACATCTTAGCATGGAATTGCAGGCCAGGGGCTACAACATGAGCCACAACAACAGCCGCGTGAACCGGTGAAGAAAGGCTCGCTGGTGCAGAGCAGCAGCATCGGGGCCTAGTTTTATGGTGAAGCGACACAATGCTGGAGTAACTCAGGAGACTGAATCAGTCTGAAGAAGGGTCCTGATGTCACCTATCCAAGTTCTCCACTGATGCTGCCTGACCTGCTGAGTTATTCCAGCACCTTTGTCTTTTGTGTCTTAACACATGTGTTTTTTGTGTATCATCTACAGTTCTTCGTTTCAAATACAATTTTCAACTACATGCAATGATAATACTTTACTCAGTTATAATGGACAATCGGCAATAACCATTCCCCCCCCCATGGTCTGTTATAATGGGGATTTACAGCATTGACTTTTGTGGATCCTTTTCTTCAACAGCTGCTCCTGTTGAAGTCCAAAAATGCAAGTGAGAATAATATGTCGTCAATCGTTTACAGGCATATTCAGGATGGGTTAACTCGTGCAGTATACACAGTGTATACTGTTAATTTGTGTATTCTTACTGATTCGCTTATTAGACACAATCTTGTTTCAAATTCTTCTGTAATTTTTAAAACTATTATATCCCTGAAGCCGCCTCTTTTCAGGCTAAACTTCTTACTTGAGGTTCAGTTTATAATGTCCGTCTCTTGGTATTTTATCGGACTTCCATGTTATATCTTTGCACTAGATGTTGTCCCCTTTATCCTTTATCTTTGCACTGTGGCTGGCTTGATTATATTCATGTCTTTTCTTTGACTGGATAGAATGCAAACAAAAGCTCTTCTCTGTATCTTGGTACACGTGATAATAATAAACAAACAAATGGTATTTATGATGAATCAGCACGGTTGTTTAGTTCTCAATATCCTCCCAAAATGGAATCCTTTTGGACTGTATTTTTTGGATTTTGTTTTGTGAAAAACTTTTTTCTGTTTCTGTTCCTTGTTTATTGGTTTCTCATCTGAATGTTATGGGCCTGGAAATTTCAAAAGCGGTTATACTTCATTACCAGAGGTCAGAATATCAGGCTATTATCCAGAGCTTCTGGTTAACATGCAGAACTGTTGGCTGCCTCGGTTTATCTATGTTTATGGTAGGCCAGATTTAAGTACTTCAAACTTGAATAAGTTGGATTCACAGAATTAAGAGATATAAAATGCCCATTATAGGCAATTAGCCTGGAAAAGGAGGCCTTCAGCCCAACTCGTTCATGCACCCAAGATGCCTCATCGAAGCTAGTCTCATCTGCCCATGTTTGGTCCATGTTCCTCATTCAGTCCGATGTTCCTCTTCCAAACCGATGTTCCTCATTTTGTTTTGATGTTCCTCTTTCCATTCTGATGATCCTTTACTTGCAGGTGAGAAGTTAGTTACCTTAAATGTTACAGGTGACACTGATTTCCCTCTCCCTCTCCTTCTCCCCTCAGCCCTCTCCCTCTCCCTCTCCCCTCAGCCCTCTCCCTCTCCCCTCAGCCCTCTCCCCTCAGCCCTCTCCCCTCAGCCTTCTCCCTCTCCCTTTCCCTCAGCCCTCTCCTTTCCAGAGTGGTCACCTATCTACATGCTGCCTGTACTATGGGCATCTACTGTTACTTTCCTTTTCTTTACTGGTCCTTTACTTGCGGCTGAGAAGTTAGTTACCTTAAATGTTACAGGTGACTGATTTCTCTCTGTGTCCCTGTCCCTGTCCCCTCTCCCCTCTCCCCTCTCCCCTCTCCCCTCTGCCCTCTGCCCTCAGCCCTCTCCTTTCCTGCAGTGGTCACCCACCTACATGCTGCCTGTACTATGGGCATCTACTGTTACTTTCACACCCCTGGATAAACCTGAGGTCATCCAGCCACAGCTCCGGTTTCATAACGCAGTCCATAAGGAGCTGCAGCTGACCCGCACTTCCTGCAGGTATAGTCCTCAATGACACTGGAAATTCCCCTGACTTCGAACATCCTGCAGGAGGAGTATACCACTATCGCACCTGTCATCTCTGACACCAAGGAAGAACTATTGAGAAAAACAGATTGTGCCTTAACTTGCTGTCACCCTTTGCTCAGGCCTCTCGCCGAAGCCTCTTGAGCCAAACGCATAAACATAGCCTCTTTCCCAATATGCCACTCCACTTCATTGGCTACCTCTCGCTGAGCCTGCTTTTTAAATGTTTTTTAAATGTCCCTCTTTTCTCTTGAGAAAAGCCTCTGGAAGGATAAGCAGCTCTTTCTCTAGCCAAATTTTCAAAAATGCTTTCTCTCTTCTCAAAATGACTGCTCACCAACTCTCTCCTGGACTTTGAAATAAATAAAGGGAATTAGTTGCCAGTCATAGTTACAAATCTGAATGAATAATTGAAACTGTGTGTAATGTTGGTCAGATAATTAGACAAGGTCATTATGACCGTGTAAATTTCATTTAAGCCCTTTGATGTGATATGGTATAATTAATTGTGTATCTGGAAGCTTGTGTGCAAATCATACACTCTGTCACTCCAAAGGAATGTCCCTGCTGCTGCTCGTATGTGCCTGCAATGTCCTGCTGTGATTACTAAGATTAAACCTTGAGAGCTCAATACCTGGTATCACTTCTGTTCTGTCACCTTGACAGCAGTGATCGGAAGCCTTTTGTTAACATTTTTCTGGAGATGTAAACTTGCCAAGGCGAGAGGTTGGGCTGATGTGTGATTTGTTTAATTATGGCCCCAAATAAGGCTGGTCTTTTTCACTGTGAAGGTTTTGTGAAGGTCTTTCAGGTGTATAGAATGCAAATTGTGTTCATTCAGCTTTTTTTTGTCTTATAGAAGGTGATTAATCTGGAACAGACAGTCCAGATGGATGATAAAAATAGATTATAGTGGGCAATGTTAAAAGCTGTTGCATGAGGTTTATTGGTTGAGTGATTGGCTAGTATGAACCTCGGGACTAGAGTGATGAACTACAGTTGTTCCCAGAATTGTGTGTTCTTATGTTCCATGTACGTCATCTACTTCTTGCCTTGCCAAAGTTGCAGACTGGTGTCTTTTGAGATTATTTTCAGAAACACGAACCCAGGAATAAAGGTGAAAGCTCACCTGAAAGATAAACAGTAGTTGTGAATTGAGTTGTCCATCATTAAAGATAGATGGGTGCAGGAAAGCCCAGGATAGGTTCAGTATCTTCTCATAAATATGGCTTTAAACGTCAAGTTTGATAATGATAGTCAGGGTTTTTGCTTGATGTGCTGAATGGGACTAAAGTGAGTGGGTGGATCTTTGGCTGATCCGTATGGTTAGATTTATTTTCTGTGTGCGGTAAATGTAGAACTCTGAGTGAGCTAACTGCTGAAGAGGGCTCTTCATTCTTTTGGCAATTGAACCCATATATACTGAAAGGTCGTATGTCAATAAAAATAGATATCGCCGTGTCAGAAGTATTGGATGAGTTCCCATCGATTTGGTTTTATTAAGCATTGAAGGTACTGAAAGAACTAACACAAGATGTAAGCTTGTATAACTGTGTTCTCACCAACCTACCTGCGACAGTTGTGATTTTCCATTATAGTATTGATGAAAGTGACAACCATACGGTCCTTGTGGAGAAAAGACCCTGTCAGAACAGATCTGACAGTTCCATAAAGTTCTGTGGGGTATCAGGAACTGCACGGCCCAGCATATCCCTTACTCTACCATAACTGTCAAGCCAAGGAATCAATTTGGATACAAGGAGGAGTGCAGAGGGGCGTGTGCTGGGAGTAGTACCAGACATACCTCAAAATGAGGTGCCAGCCTGGAGAAGTGCAAGATTACCTGTACGCTGATCAGGGAAAATAGCTTGCAGTAGACAGAGCCAAGTGACCTTTCAATAAAATGATCAGTGGAAAATCTTGCAGTCCTATCATGAATATCTGTGGAAAATGTGTAGCCAGTTAAACAGGAGGCACAAATAACATAACATACCTATACTCGATGGTGATGGGGCCAAGTATACGAGTGCTAAAGATTGCAGCATTTACAATTATGTTTGTTTTGGCTGAGGGGCCTGTTTAACAGATGATAAATCTCAGTTTTCACCTGAGATCCTCGCCATTACCAAAGTCAGTCTTTAGCCATTTCAATTGACTCCACATGGTATCAAGAAATGGCTGAGAAACTGGATTCAGCAAATACCTTGGGACCAAACAGCTGTAATGCTGAAAATCTGTGCTTGAGATCATTCTATTCCAGTTTAATTGTGACACTGACATCTACCTGACGGTGTGGAAAATTGCCTGTTATGTCCTGTTAACAAGAAAAAGTAGAATAAATTCACTCCAGCTAATTGCTGTTAGACATTTTACGAACCAGACATTCATCAGCGAAATGAAAATTAACAGTGCTTTCAAGCAGTACATGGTTACCGATGCCCCTTTTAGGTTTTGCTAAGACCATCTGACTCCAGATCTTATCACAACTTTGATCCATACATCATCCATCAAGTTGAATTCCAGAAGTGAAGTGAAAGTGACTGACATGAAGTTACCTTTATAAAACTCGTCAGGAAAAACAATCCACTGATTAAAGCGGGTGAATGGAACAAGCTGCCGGAGGAGGTAGTTGAGGCAGGTATTATCGAAACGTTTAAGAAACATTGGACAGGTACATGGATTAGATAGATTCAGTGAGATATGGGGCTGATACAAAGGCAGGCATGTGGAAGTAGTGTAGATGGGGCAAGTTGGGCTGAGGGGCCTGTTTCCACACTGTATGACTCTTGAATGGTATCTTGCACAAAAGGTGATAGTTTAAATTATGATCCGTGAACTTAAAAAGTTTAAACTTGAAATCATTTTTTTGGTTCTCTCTCAAAGTCTCCGAGTATCATAACATCACCTGCATCTCATTTTGGGCATTGTGTGCTGTTTAATTTAACCTGGATTGATGCAATATGTAAAGCTTAATTTTAATCTACTTTAATATGTTGTGATCTTTATTCTTAATATGGACTTTGTACCTTTACAGGGAGTGGTGATGGTCAGGGACGGATTATCCAGCGATTTCCTGAAAAGGAATGGGAAGACAACCCCTTTCCAGAGGGCATTCAGTTGGTTAGTCACATTTATGTAAAAATATCATATCATATATATACAGCCGGAAACAGGCCTTTTCGGCCCTCCAAGTCCGTGCCGCCCAGCGATCCCCGTACATTAACACTATCCTACACCCACTAGGGACAATTTTTACATTTACCCAGCCAATTAACCTACATACCTGTACGTCTTTGGAGTGTGGGAGGAAACCGAAGATCTCGGAGAAAACCCACGCAGGTCACGGGGAGAACGTACAAACTCCTTACAGTGCAGCACCCGTAGTCAGGATCGAACCTGAGTCTCCGGCGCTGCATTCGCTGTAAAGCAGCAACTCTACCGCTGCTTCTTTACTTTTTAATGTGGGTATTGTATCCTTGTACCAAGTTTTTGTCTGCCTTCCTCTCGCACTGCCCTCCTTCACATGCACATGCACATGCACACGCACATTGTTTGTAAAATCTTGCTAGGTGCAAATGATTGTCTGTATCAGAAGTTCCTAAAATTATCTTGTTGCATACTCCTAGATTTATCAGCTGCCTGCCTACCAGTATTACCATCCTTGCTGGTCCAATAATGGTGCCAGTTGGGAGACTGAGATCAGAGGGTACATGATCAGAGAAACATGCAAACAACACACTAGTCGTAATGAGCTGCTGTTGAGATGACATGCGCAATGTTGTGAGGAAGCCACATCCAGTGACCATCTGGCCTTTGGGCTCGGGGACTAATAATTGACAGCCAAAGAGGGAAATGAGTGCAGGAGGAAAGTGTATGCGAAGAGAGATACCTCTCGAACCCATGGTCAGATTGGCCACTTTAAATTAGGATACACAGAATTCCGATTATTATAGAACCTGTAGCTGGACTCATGCACTGCCACATCACATGCAAAATCAGCAAAGGCCAACAACTGTTACCGTGGCTGGAAGCAACCTACTAGTAAACACCTGCTGGATTTGCAGATCAAACTAACCATGGCTAACATTATAGTTGGAATCTATTCTGGTAAATATTTCCTAACCTTCTCCAAGACGTTCACGTCCTTCCTAAAGAGAGAGGTAACCAGTGTTGGGTTCAGTATTCCATGTCTGACCAAAGCAGAGGTCTGATGTCTGACTAGGGCTTTCCAGAAGTTCAATGTAACATCCTTCCCTTTGTGCTCTTTGCCTCCATTTATAAAACCGAGACACCAGTTTCTTTAGAAGGCTTTCTTGACATTGGCTACCACTGACAAAATCTATACACTTGCAACCAGGTTCTCCTGATACTGTGCAGACTGTAGAACTGCATTTTAACATAGAACATGGGATACATGGGAACACAGGAACAGCCCCTTTGTCTCACAATGTCTGCCGATCATGATGCCAAGACCAACTCTTATCTGCTTCTACATAATCCACATTCCTCCATTCCCTGCAGATCTGTGAGCCTATACTAAAATCTCTTAAATGCCATTATCATATCTGCTTCCACCACCACCCATGGCAGCGTGTTCCAGGCACTCACCACCCACTGTGTAAACAAAAATACTTATCCCGCACATCTCTTTAAACATTGCCCTTCTCACCTTAAAGCTATGTTCTCCGCCATTTGATAGTTAAACCCTGGACTATCCTATTTATGCCTCTCATAATTTTATACTTTTCAGTTCTCCCTTCAACCTCTGCTTTTCCAGAGAAAACAATCTAAATCGTCCAACCTCTGTAGCTAATACCTTAAAATCCAGGCACCATTTGGATAAACCTCCTCTATACCCTTTAAAAAGCCTCCACACCCATCCTATATTGGGGAGACCAGAATAGCATGCAATACTCTAAATGCAGCCGAACCAAAGTCCTATAATACAATACAATACAATACAATACCTTTTATTGTCATTGTACAAGTACAACGAGATTGAGAATGTCCCTTCCATATCGATGCTATCAAATATATAAATAAATCACGGCGGAAATGAAAACAACAAAAGGGGGGGGGGGGAAGAAAAAAAAGGGGGAACAAGGTAAAGTGAAAAAAAAGGTTAATGTAGGGGCCAGTTGTGCCAGATGACCCTGGGGGCAGAGACAGATCATGGCGGGCTCTCAGCAGGACCGATTCAGAGCAGCTGTAGCTCTAGGGATAAAGCTGTTTCTTAGTCTGGAGGTGCGGGCGTAGAAGGCTTTGTAACGTCTGCCAGATGGAAGTAGTTCAAACAGACGGTGGCATGGGTGTGTTGAGTCTTTGTAGATGCTGGTGGCTTTCCTGAGGCAGCGTGCCTTATAAAGCTGCATCATGACTTCCTGACTCTTATACTCATAGCTCCGACCTATAAAGGCAAGCTAGCTACATTGCTTCTTTATCACTTTATTTACTTGTGTTGCCACTTTCATGGAGTTATGGAGTTGGAACCAAAGACCCTTCTGTGCATCAATGCCCTTAAGGATCTTGAAGTAATTGTATATTTTTCTCTTACATTCCACCTCTGAAAGTGCAACACTTCATACTTGCTGGAGTTCTACACATTTCTCCTACCATTCATCTACAGCGGCCAATCCACTTAACGGATATGATTTGAGTTACCATTGTGGGAAGAGTATCAGGGACAGAAAATGTCACTCAAGTGTCTAAAAGCAGATTAGAGTGAGAGGGAAAACAAACAGCATTTGGCTCTTTCCTCCAGGATAGAGAAGGTTAAGGTGAAGACATTCTAAGACTGAAAAAGTTTTGGCAAAGCAAATGTGAAAGGTGAAAGTTGTGTATCCTTGCTTCAGCCCTCATCCTTGTTAATCCAGCAGAATTAGTATTTACTAGACCAAGTGGACCCGTTGGGCCCAAACCTCTCTGCATTGATGCAGCACCCTCTCCCCCCCCTCTCCTCCCCTCCTCCTCCCCCCTCCCCATCTCCTCCCCTCCCCCTCCCCCTCCCCTTCCCTTCCCCTCCCCTCCCCTCCCCTTCTCCTCCCCCTCCCCCTCCCCCTCCCCCTCCCCCTCCCCCTCCCTCTCCCCCCCTCCTCATTCCCCCTCCACCCCTTCCCTCCACCCCTCCCCTTCCCTTCACCCCTTCCCCTCCATCCCTCCCTCCTCCCCTCCATCCCTCCCTCCTCCTCCTCCCCTACCCCCCTCCCCTCCTCCTTTCCCCCTTCCCCCCCACTCCATCACCCTCAACCCCCCTTATCCCTCCTCCCTCCCTTCACCCCCTCCCTCCCTCCCCCCCCTCCCTCCCTCCCCCCTCCTTCCCTAGGAGATAGATTTAAACTTTAAAATGTGAATAACTTTTAAAATATAACATCGATTTCAATGAAACTTCTTCCATTAGCACCAAAGGGATGACGGTGAGTAAGGTGGGCTTAAAATTGTTGTGCTATCGTGTACCGTTTTGGCTGTAGTTCAGGAACAAACAAACAAACAAATGAGAGTTTTAGTATATAGATGGGAGTGTGTGTCGTAGGATTTCCATGTCTGGGTACTTCATGATTGGATTATGGATGTTGATATGTTCTCATTTGAACTACGTGTAAATTCTTCTTTATTTAATTTGACTTTTTTCCTTGCAGTTTTGTCAGCCTGGTGGATGGCAGCTGGTCCTTGAAAGGAAATCGGCAAACTTCCTTGTGGCAGTTTTAACAGATATCAACTCAGAACGGCATTATTGTGCATGTTTCACTTTTTGGGAAGCAGTGGAAAGTTCACAGGTAATAGTATTACCACAGCGACCTCCCTTTAAATAATACTTTCAATGTGGTAGTAATATCCCATCATATTTCACACAAGCAACTGTGATCCATTTGAAATGTTAGAGCAGATTTCCAAAAGCTTAAACCAGCATCTGCCTTTCCTTCCTACACATTTCTAAAAGCCTTGGTCACAATAGTAGATTTTAAGGAGTTTTTCGAAGAAAGAGACCAAGAAGAGTGGGGAGGGAATTCTGAGCTGAGGACTTTGGGCAACTAAAGGCAAAGCTGCTGATGGTGGAGTGAATAAATGTCCGAGAAGCAGTGATATCTCAGAGAATTATAGGGGTGGGAGACATTAAAGAGATGGAGAGGGGCAAAACATGCAGAGATTTCGAAGCAACAAGTTACAATTCAGAATCATTTTGCAGGGCTGTTTTTGGAATTTATTCCTCATCCCCCATTACCAACGTCCTCCCACCTTCAGTAGGTAATTGATGTTCTCATTTAGTTCTGAGGATGAGAGCATGCATGACAAAGGACTTTTCGCACACCAATTCATTCTTGTGTAGCAAATGCCAATTAGACCAGATGTTAATTTGCTATAGATTACAACCAGGGGTTCAATACCAAGATTTGTAGTTCATTTCTGCACTTTTTTTATCCTTATTAACTAAGAATTGTAACACCTCTCTTCTGTCACCCTACATGAGAGGATGAAAACTGCTCCAAGCAGTTACAGATTGCTTGGTCACCTCCCATTTATCAATCATTTATCAAACTATTCATCCATAGATATTTGAGCCATGATGCAATGTGCTAATTATATTAGATTCCAGCTTGTAACTTAGTCTTGGGTAAATATAGTCATGTAAAGAAGCTGCTAATCCCCCTTAATTGGGTAACTGTACTTCTTTGTGTATTGTCTCCTTACCTGCATTTGTTACATAGATATCGGCTGGACCCTTTGATTTGCTCGAGTTGTGTTACACTGTACTTTATATTAATATTTATTTTATTTTTTCACTGCAGCCCCAGCAGAACCATGCAAATGTCACTGAAGAACAAGACTCAAAATTTATCCAGGCTCCACAGCTATTTGCCCCGAAAAGTCTGGTTCTAGTTTCACAGTTGGATCATACTGAAGTGTTCAGGGTAAGCTGCGTGGATGACAAGGAACCATGCATTTTTGGTGAACCTTGTGGGTACTGAAGCATCTCTCTTATTTCAAATGGCATTGTTTTGTAATGCAAGTTAAAATATTTTTAATGTAGTAAATGAAATGATTATTTAGCAATGCAAAGTCTCACAAACTGCAAAGTGTTCTATTCTTCTAGTTCCCACAATCAACGCATGATCACAGCAGCCCTTTAATGTGGAATTATTGAATGCTGGTTGGTTTTAAAGATGACCACCACAGGGGATAGTGTTGAAAGAGGCAGAGAGTTGGATGGGAGTTGGGGTAAAATTCCAAAGCTTGGTTCCAGTTAACTAATACATTGGCCATGAGATTCTTAAAATCTGAGGAATGTTGAATTTATGGGTGAATCTTAGAAAAGATTAGAAACTGAGAAAGAAGCCTCAACTACATTTAAAATGTAATGACAATCTTACATTTACAGAGTTGCTTGATGTACTTCAGTGGGCTGAAATGAGTTGGTTGAAGGTTACAAATCAGAGTACAAGCAGCAGAATTTTGATTAGGTGAAAACCTGAATGATCAATCCAGGGGTATTAGAAAAGTCCAGAAGTGTTACGGCCACAGGAGAACTGACCATGACCAAAGACTGCAATATAACTGAAATGGCAATAGGGGTGGAGGAGATTTCAAGTCAGAAGCTCGGTGTGGGATCAAGTAGAACACTGAGAATACATACAATCTGTTCCATTTCAGACAGTTGTTTGGAAGGAGTACAGAAATAGTGACACGAGTTTGCAGGGGTGACCAGAACCATCGGCTGCAGAACTCACAAAGCTTGATTGGAGATAATTTCAACTCAATTATAAGATAAGCAGTATGACAGTTGAGGCCCTGGAAGAGTTGAGTGTGTTGTAGTGAGATGGAGGGAGTAGTAGCAGATTATTATATATGGTGATGTACAAGAGGCAGCCATTTGAGTTATTGAGTCTGCACCAGATCTCTACTTGACCAACACTCTTGTTCCATCTATCCTTGCTTTGCAGTCTTGCATATTTTTTTGCCATTATATATTTATCCAATTTCTTCTTGAAGACTACAATGGAAAGTGACTCAACATATTGATTAGCATTATAGTCGGCACAGATATCGTGGGCTGAAAGGCCTGTTCCTGTGCTGTACTATTCTATGTTCTATCTGCAATATAGGGGTGGCACGGTGGCGCAGCGGTAGAGTTGCTGCCTTACAGCGCCAGAGACCTGGGTTCGATCCTGACTACCGGTACTTGTCTGTACAAATTTTGTATGTTCTCCCCGTGATCTGCGTGGGTTTTCTCCAGGATCTTTGGTTTCCTCCCACACAACAAAATCGTACAGGTTGGTAGGTTAATTGGCTTGGTAAAATTGTAAATTGTTCCTAGTATGCGTAGGATCGTGTTAGTGTGTGGGGATCTCTGGTCGGCGCAGACTTGGTGGGCTGAAGGGCCTGCTTCCGGGCTGTATCTCTAAACTAAATTAAATATTGTGGTTCTGCTGTTCTGGTTGTGGTTTTTCTTTTCTCTTCTCTGAGTAAATGCGACTCCCATATCAGTCGGAAGAGATTAACTGTCATTGAACCAGTTTTCAGCCTCACCATCACAATCTGTGTTCAGTTCCTTTTGGTCTCCAGCCAGCGCAGACATGCCAACTGATTTCTCCACCTGGCAGTTTCCCTGCAACTTACAATATGATTCATTTCTAATTTTAATGTTCCGATGAGAAGTCATTGAAAAGTCAACCTGAAATGTTAACAGTTTCCCGACTGGCTGACCGGCTGAGTATTAGCGTAGAGGTCGTAGAGCAAAAACCTAAAAGCTGCTGGATTATGAGGGAAGAGCAATTTTGAGAGTTGATTATGGAGAAGAGAAGGGATAACTGTTTTCTGTCTATCAGGACTGAAGAAAAAAAAATTGCCATATTCAAATTATGTAGTGGTTTCGGTAGCATTCAATTAAATGGCCAAAATAGGTTTAAGGTTCCACAGAAGCCAGGTTCTTTCACCATAGTCAGCACACTTGAGCACACATGACTGACTTAAAGCAAGAGGCCAACTGGAGTCTAGACTTCATGGATTAGTTTTGGGAATAAATGGATCCATTCTGCAAACTACAGATTCACCTCGTGTATGGGGAAAAAAATGAGCCAGTGCTTGCGTTCACAAGGGCCCCATGCCCCTGCATAGCTTTATCTCTGGTAGTGGTGCATGATTACTTCAGTTGTGGTTGTTCCTGATTTGTGCTATTCGGGTAATATTAACTGTGACGGCCTTTGACTGCTCTCAGTGCTCACTTGACATTTCCAGTCTAAGCAGAGGAAGGAGGGCTGTCCAAGACCAGCATTTAATGTGTGAGCAGCTAAAGACAAGAGGAGTGGCTGTCTTTATTTCATTGCTTATGGTTGTGTGGAGAGAATTTTCTAGTGTAGACTATTTTCTAAATGGGGAGAGAATCCAGAAATCGGAGGTGCAAAGGGATTTGGGAGTGCTGGTGCAGGATTTCCAAAAATCTGCTGGTCGAATCGATAGTAAAGAAAGCTAACTCAATGCTAGCATTTATTTCAAGAGGGCTTGTAAGGCCGCATTTGAAACATTGTGAGCAATTTTGGGCACCATATCTGAGGAAGGAATGTACTGGCTCTGGAGAAGGTCCAGAGGAGGTTTACAAGAATGATCCCAGGAATGAGTAGGTTAACCTACGATGAGTGTTTGTCGGCACTGGGCCAGTACTCGCTGGAGTTTAGAAGAATTAGGGAGGACCTTATTGAAACATAAGGAATAGTGAAAGGCTTAGATCGAGTGGATGTGGAGAGGATGTTTCCACGAGTGGGAGAGTCTAGGGAAAGAGGTCATATCCTCAAAATTAAAGGACGTTTTTTAGGAAGGTGAGGAGAAATGTATTTAGTCACAGGGTGGTGAAACGGAGGAATTCTATGTAATAGAAGGCTGTGGAGGCCGTCTGGATATTTTTAAGGCAGAGATAGATGGATTCTTGATGAGTCCAGGTGTCAGAGGTTATGGGGAGAAGGCAGGCAATGGGGTTAGGAGGGAGAGATAGATCTGCCATGATTGAATGGCTGAATGCCCTAATTCTACTCCTATCACTTATGACCTTATAACCTTAGAACAGTTGGCCGTATGTTGCAGTATCCGCTCTCCTAGAGATTAATCCTGAACAAAGTAAAATTAGAACGGTATTATTTGTAAAAGTTCCAATGAAATGTTCTGAATTTTGCAGACACTGCCTGATTTCAGTATTTCAAACATTTTAATATTTTACATACTTGTTTGAAAATGAAAATGACTTGATCCTTAACATTTCTCTCTCTCTCCCTCTCTCCCTCTCTCCATCTCCCCCCTACCTCCCATCCCCCCTACCCCTTTCCCTCCCTCCCTCTCTCCCCCTCCCTCTCTCTCTCCTCTCCCTCTCTCCCCGTCCCTCTCTCCCCATCCCTCTCTCCCCATCCCTCTCTCCCTCTCCCTCTCTCCCCCTCCCTCTCTCCCCCTCCCTCTCTCCCCTTCCCTCTCTCCCCCTCCCTCTCTCCCCCTCCCTCTCTCCCCCTCCCTCTCTCCCCCTCCCTCTCTCCCCCTCCCTCTCTCCCCCTCCCTCTCTCCCCCCCTCTCTCCCTCCCCCTCTATCCCTCTCTCCCACTCTCACCCCCTCCCCCTTCTCCCCCTCCCCCCTCTCTCCCCTCCCCCTCTCTCCCCTCCCCCTCTCTCCCCCTCCCCCTCTCTCCCCTTTCCCCCTCTCTCCCCCTCTCCCCTCCCCCTCTCTCTCTCTCCCCCTCCCCCTCTCCCCCTCTCCCTCTCTCCCCCTCCCCTCTCTCCCCCTCCCCTCTCTCCCCCTCCCCTCTCTCCCCCTCCCCTCTCTCCCCCTCCCCTCTCTCCCCCTCCCCCTTTCTCCCACCCCTTTTCCCCCCTCCCCCTTTCTCCCCTCCCCCTTTCTCCCCTCCCCCTTTCTCCCCCTCCCCCTTTCTCCCCCTTCCCCTTTCTTCCCCTCCCCCTTTCTCCCCCTCCCCCTCTCTCCCCCTCTCTCCCCCTCCCTCTCGCCCCATCCCCCTCACACCCCCTCTCTCCCCTCCCCTCTCTCCCCTCCCCTCTCTCCCCCTCTCTCCCCTCCCCCTCTCTCCCCTCCCCCTCTTCCCCTCCCTCTCTCTCCCCCTCTCTCTCTCCCCTCCCCTCTCTGCACTTCCCCCTCTCCCCCTCCCTCTTCCCCCCCCCCCCCTTCCCTCCCCCTCCCTCTTTCCCCCTCTCCCCCTTACAGAATTGCCTCGGACTGATCTACACCATTTATGTTGACTGCCTGGATTTTCCATTGGAGACGGTAATTGGGAACCTGCTAACATGCATCGTTCCCATCACAGGAGGGTCTCAGGTCTGTCTGAGCATGATTTTTCTTACTCTCATCTTCTGTTGTCTTATGTGCATTTCTCTCTCATATGTTGTCTTCTGTGCATTTTTTTTGTTGCTGTTATTCATTATGTGCATTTGCTCTTAATTTGTCCATTTCCTCTTTTGTTTTTAAACTTTTTGGCCTTTGGAAGTTGAAGTTTCGACTTCCAGAAGTTGAAATCATCATTAAATTCTCTGGAAGCTTTCAAGAGAGAGCTAGATAGAGTTCTTAAAGATAGCGGAGTCAAGGGATATGGGGGGAAGGCAGGAACGGGGTACTGATTGTGAATGATTAGCGATGATCACATTGAATGGTGGTGCTGGCTCGAAGGGCCGAATGGCCTACTCCTGCACCTATTGTCTATTGTCCTTATAACACGGGCCCTCAACTCCTGGCAACATCGTTGTAAATGTTCTTTGTACTCGTTCCAACTGAATGGCATCTTTCCTACAGCAGGGTGAACAAAACTGAACACAATTCCCCATGTACTCAGTGAAAATAGTAGTTGATATCTCAATTTCTAATTTTAAATTTGAATGAATGATTTTTTTTAACCTGTCAAGAATGTTAAGGAATATGGATTAAAGGTTGATAGATGGGGTTATACAAAAGATTACTATTGATCTTATTGAAGATTGGAACAGGCTTTGAAGATCCTTCGTCATTTCTCATGTTCATACTGATGGCTGTGTGGCATGGGAATGTGATCTGCTGGCTCCACCTGGTGGTCACCTTTATGCTGGAGTCATTGGGCAGCCTTCAGTTCATATTTTGTCCTGGTCTCTGAACATTTATGTTTAGACTCCTTTGGAAAGGGAATGTTTTGTTTGTTAGCAAAATTACTTAATCAAGCCACTCAGAATGTTTGTAAAAAAAAAAAAATCTTGCAAATTCTGCTTGAATCCTCCACAGAGAACAATCTCACTCGGAGCAGGAGACCGTCAAGTGATACAAACCCCGATCAATGATGCGCTGCCAGTCACTGGTTGCAGTGTTGCACTATTCCTCAAACAATTAGGTATGTATTTGTGGTCCACATGTTACGTCTGTCAACACAGCAGGATTATGCGTGTGCATTGAT
Organism: Rhinoraja longicauda; assembly: GCF_053455715.1. Taxonomy (NCBI): domain Eukaryota; kingdom Metazoa; phylum Chordata; class Chondrichthyes; order Rajiformes; family Arhynchobatidae; genus Rhinoraja; species Rhinoraja longicauda. Next base: position 13,042,383 of record NC_135975.1, read on the forward strand.
ACTGCGAGTGCACTGTATTGAGCCAGTTCATCAGTAAGTTCAGAAGTTATAGGGACAGAATTAGGCTAATCGGCCCATCAATTCTATTCTGACATTCAATCATGGCGGATCTATTCTTCCCTCTCAACGTGGTCTACTGCCTTCTCCCCATAACCCCTGATACCAGTACTAATCAGCTGCCTCAATCATCCTTCAATAATACTCCTTAAATAATGCTTTTTTAAAACAATATTTGCAAGGAATGAGTAAAGGAAGACCCTGTGTGTTGTATCAATCCATATGTGATTATTCTGAGAATTTAGTTCAACTAGATATCATGGATATCTATGGATATTATGGGGGCGGTATTGAGCTATATCATACCCGCAAACTTAGATGAGGATTCGTTCCTGAAAGCAGTTTTCCCAGTCGCTTTCCCACTACCAAACCCTCATTCACCATTGAAGGTGTGTGATGCTCCCCCCAATACCCACCTAGTCTGTTTGCCCTATTCCATCCTTACCCGTTCCCCTCACCATTAAGGTACAGCTAGCTGCTGATTCACCTTGAAGATCTGAAGATGTGTATCCATTCCCCACCCACCCTTCCTTCCAATAGAAGGTGCATTCTCACCACTCACTCTAAACGTATATGCTCACTTCACCCACATCAAACCCCACGCAACCAATAAAGATGTACCCTCCACCCACACCAATGATGCTGTTCACTCCCTTCATCCAGACTGAATGTGCATTGCCCTGTCAAAAACATGTGCTCGCCCATCAAAGATGTGCCCTTCCCCTCACACCCCACCCACCCTGAAGGTGTATGGTCAACTCTACCCTCCCGCATGCACGCATGCTCTCCCTTCCATTTTCCTTGAGGTGCTAATTATCCATCACACTGTCCATCGCACTGCCACCACCTGTGTCAGTTACTCTCTGCCCCATTCGTGGTTTAATATATTTGTCCTAATCACCAGTATGTCCCCATAATCTTACTGATTTTTGCGTTCAATACTTTTTGAAAAGTTAGTTGTTTCCTCCACTATTCCAGATGATGTCTGCTGGATTGCAATAAATTGCCATAATTTTTTTTGTGTTGACTCTTTGATTGCCTATTGCCTTAAATCTGATGAATGGGCATACTGTCACTGGGAATAATTTGTCCTTGTTCACAGTCTTCGTGACTCTGAACACCTGCAGTGTCTTTTAATTTTCTCTATTTTAAGGCAACCCTAACTTTTCTAGTTTCATCATTCAATCTTTGCTACTTGTGACATTTCATGATTTTGTTATTAACATCAAATTTTGATTTTTTTCCATCATGGAAAAGATACTGGAAAGGAACCATTCACTACTACTGCAGACAAGAGCAAAATGCTGGCAACTATAATCTTTTCATTAAAAAAGACAGCTAGAAGCATTCAACAGACCAGGCAGCATCTCTAGAGAGAAAGAGTTAACAATTAACTTGTATTGTAACTCCAAGATATTAACAACCAAGAATGTATAAACCCCCACAAAGACAGAGTGAAGGAGGATTGAAGTGAGTGTGAAGGAAGGAATAAAATAAATGTTCATGTTGTCAGAGGTTTGCTGTATCTGCCAGCAATTTCTCCACCAATTTCATTCCACTGGGGCTGTCACCATTCTTTTAACATGTCTTGGCTGTTTTCTGCTGCCCCACCCACTCTCTTCTCCCTCCCCAAAAACTGGTTCAGATTATGACGCATTTGTTTCTGCATGCAGTTTGTACAGCTGGACTTGGCTACAGCCAGATTTGAGTAATAAATAACATTCACACCACAAAATCTTCAGGCAGTGAGCAATTCCCCAAGAATTTTTAAACATCATCCCTTCAACATAAAGCATACGTTTGGATGGTGGTGGAATACTGACCATGTGTGTAAATGACTGTGGCTCCATTAATGCTCAAATCCAGCATATTCTGGGACAAAAATATCCGCCACTCTCCTTTTCTGTCATGACCTATTCTCTATGTGGATGCATTGAGTAGCATATACAAGATGCACCACAGTAACTGCAAAGACTTCAAGAGCACCACATAAACCTAAGATTGTCTCTCTCATAACAGCTTCAAATGCATATACAAATCCCATATAGTCCTGCCTGGGAAATACTGGTTGCTGGATCAACATTCTGAAACTGCTTTCCTCATAACGCTGCAGCAGTTCAAAAAGGCAATTCTTCATCACCTCAAGAACAATTAATATTTATTACTAAATGCCAGTGTTGCCCTCAACCCATTAAAGCATTTAAAACCCGATTTGGTTAGAGCAATCATGTCGATGTTACTTTCACAATGCTACCAGCCAGGCATAGTGACCTAGTTTATTATAAAGAACATTTGATAAGATGTCTCTAACAGATACTATCATATACTCCATAATGTAATGGATATGGGACTAGATTTTTCACCATTTCCAAACTTAGATTTGATTTTTTATTCCTTTCATTTTGTTTCCAAGGTATTAACAATGTATTGGACCTTTTCTGTGCTGCCCTAACCGAACACAAGATTCTGTTCCTGTCCTCCAGTTACCAAAGGCTGACAGAAGCCTGCCGAGCACTTCTTGCTCTCATGTTCCCTCTAAAGTACAGGTAATTAGGCACTTGGAATGCTGTTGTGTTTATGGCAAAGGCACTTCAGGATTGTGTGAAATTTGGGTATTAATGTGATATTAATGAGATGGTGAGATTAGTTTTCCAATTGTGTGGTTATTATACCATTCATGTACACTTGCAAGCACTTGGATGCTTGGTTTACAGCAAATGTGTTTTGAATGCATGTTGGTGTGGTGGGGGTTGTGGCGGGGACTAGTAGGAAAACGAGGGCCATTAGACCCTGAGTGCAAGGGATGGTCTGGGGGAAATTGGACGTGTATGGCTGTCGGACGATGGGCAGCAGCCTCTTTGTGAATTGGATGGAGAACCTCTTTTTCTTAGGATTATTGCTAATGGACCTTGTTTTCTTTGCAGTTTTACCTATATTCCAATCTTACCAGCACAGTTAATTGAAGTGCTGTGCAGCCCAACCCCATTCATCATTGGAATTCACTCTTCCTTCCGAGCAGATATGCAGGACTTGGTGAGTGAAGTACTTTCCAAATCTTCACAGTGATCATGTCTTGATACCACAGTTCACAGATGTATATGGGCCTTATGATTTTAATGATCACCTATAACCCAAGTGAAATTTAATATTGAGAAATAAGAGACTACAATCTGGAATCTGGAGCAAAGAATAATCAACTGAAATCATTCATTGGGTCAAGCAGCATTTGTGGAAGCAAAAAGGATATGTGGATGTTTCCAGTCCAGACCCTGCATCAGGACTGGCTGAGGGTTGGGGGTGCCACAGGGAGGAGGCATAAGAAAGATAGTCAGTATACAGAGGTACAGGGGAAGGGTAGAACCAGGTGGTGGGCAGACAGAGCCAGGTGGGGAATTAAAGCAGAAATGGAAAGGATTAACCAAAGGAGGGGATACCTGAGAGAATGGGGGGAGTGAGAAAGAAACACAGGGGTGTGGATTACCTGAAATTGAAAAAAAATATTCAAGCTGGATGTGAAGGCCGGGGTGGGGTGGAAGCTAAAGAACTTGATTGTTGCTTTAGTTGAAATGTAATATTGCCGAGTGCTGCGATGGTGGCATGTGCGATGCTAGAGGGGCATGTGCTTCGTTGGTTGACAGAGTTAGTATGTAAGCGACTAGTGATGCAGGAATGAAATGATAAGATATGTTTGAGTTGTTGGAGTTAAGTTGCAACTTTTCACTGTTGTTTTGACTCCAGTTGGATGTGATTGTGGCTGATCTAGACGGTGGCACAGTTGTAATCCCAGAGTGTATCCACCTCTCTGTTCTGCCAGAGCCGTACCTGATCCAGACGCAAACTGCGCTTTGCATGGTAAGTTCTACTCAATAACCAAAGTCTGTAGTCTCTTTTTTGCTCTGGTTTATTTTCACCCACATGTTTAGACTGTAATGGTGTATCCTTATTGTTTTGATGTGTTTATGCTTTATTCTTAATTGTTAATTGTATGTTTGTGTTGTCATTTGTGAGTGGAGCACCAAGGCACATTCCTTGTATATGCATACTTGGCCAGTAAACTTATTCATTCATTCATTCCTTCCCGCTACCATTAATGATCTTTTTTTAATCACCGGGTAATGTGTCACAGGGATGCATTTGGGGAGTAAAAACATCTTTATGGCACATATCCTAATAGAAGTGATGTTCCATGTAATTCAGATGTTGCATGGTTTATTTGTGGATACAACACGTTGTAGTGAACCTATAGTAACTGGATTAGAATTACTTGGAATCTCTCACATTCACTTGGTGATTGAAAAGTATAAACGTTAGGATGTACATTGCTGTGAGAGTGTAGTCCAGGAACTCATTATAATTCATTGCTTTATCTACTTTTTCCGACTGCAATTCACAGAATAAACCTTTGGTTTAAGGTGTATAATTATCTCTATTAACTGGTCTTGACTATTGATCCATATTGATAAAAATGCCTTATCTTCCAGAGTTCTGCTTTTGTCACTGTCCCATAAAGATATTGATAAATTTACAAACATATAAATCTTAAATTGACTTTAAGGTATGTTTCTTTGACAAAGCTTTCTAGCTGTAATTAAAATGCAGCAATTATTTTCATTCATAATTATGTGGCTTATTTCTGATCCTAGGACATGTTGAGCATTCACATTTTCAGAGGTTTAAGTTAATTTTACATGTACGTAAATATGGGAAATTCTACTAGCTTTTACCATGCTAGAGTTGACTCTAACTTTGTATCTCATGACATGGTTCTTTTGCAGCAGCAACTGGCATAATAAAGAAATTGAGTGGAAGGGCAATGGATTTGTAATGATGAAACAGAGGCATAAGAGATTGCAGATGCTGGAATCTTGGGCAAAAATTGATTGCCAGATTTTTAAGGATTCTACATTTAGCTGTTGTTTTAAATGAGTATTCTCCATGCTTTCTCGTAGGTTTTGGACCCAGAGTTAGAGTATGCCGATTATGCCTTCCCACCTTCCTCTATGTCAGCATCGTCAATGAAATTCCAGGTATGATAATAAAAGAGGATAACATTTGAAAATTAATAAGAATATATATATTTTTAAGATTTTGTTGGCTGGTTACTGGAAAATCATTATCATGCAACTCTGCATGCAGTAACCCATGGAGCAATCCAATTTGGTATAATTTAGTGAGTACCCTTCATCTGAATTGGTACAGTTACACAGAGTAATTCTTGCCCTGAATAAGCAGTTGGTGATTAACTCTTCCTCAGGGTTTTAGTAAAAGTGACTATCAAGTTATAGATTGTGTAACCATTCCCAATTAATAAAAACATTACTTCCGTACATTTGATAATTAACTCCCACCCTGAATAAATAGTGATTCTACATTTAGGGCTAAATCCTTGCCCTGAATAACGAGTGATTCTGTATAGTTACGTACTAATTGACCTTTGCCCTAATTAAATACTAACTCCGCAGTCGAGGATTAATCCTTACCCTGCTGACCGAACAGGAAACCTACAATGAGGCATCCTAATGTTGCTGAATTAACAAAAATCTAATTGCTTTGTTAGATAAGATATGGCCTATAGGCCATCTAGTCAAGTAGCTCATATAATAGATCCTATAACATTCTCAACAGAACTGACGGGTGGTCTATCGTTCTCTGCAAATGTCACCTGATCTTTGTGTTTCCTGCAGCATTTATGTTTCAGATTTTCAGCAAGCACTTCATTTTCCCCTCTACACTGGCAACTTCAGCTTTTAGTATGTCTCAAATCTTTTTGCTTTTGGTCATTAAATTTATTCTTCCTGGTTACTCATCACTAGGTGGAAAAGGGAATTCCAGATTTACTCCAATCTTCTTGCGTTTGAGGCAGCAGAAATTATGTAACGCCCTCCAGATGTTATAGCCAGTGCAATGTGCTGTGGTCAAGGCCCATGAGGTCTACCCCTCCACCAGGGGGACGGAGGACAGTGCAGTCAAAAATGACGTGGTGCGCTGTTTGCTGGTCTGCTCCACACACGCAGGCTGCTGATGAATGCAATCCCCAATGATGCATGTTGGCATTGAACCGGCCGGCCCATGTGCGGAGCCGGTTTAGGGCGACCCACTCTTTGCGGGGCATGTCCGAGCCGGGTGGGGCTGTGGTGTTCAGTGCGACAGTGAATTGAGGAGGTCGCGATGTCTGTTCCCAGCTGCTTCTCCATGCTCCTAGTATGTTGAAACCGGAGCCACAGAGCATGACGGGAGAAAGGGTGACGAGATGACAGGCGTTGAGGTCCCAGTTGCTGTGAATCCTGGGCGAGGTGCTGCAAAGGATGTTTGGCGTCCGATGGGGCCTTGCACATCAGCCTATGAGTGAAGAACTCTCTGCGAAGCTGGGCGGGTGTGATACCTGCGAGCACCGGCAGGAGATCCGTCGGAGTAGGGCGTAGGCAGCCAGTGATGATCCGCATGGAACTGTCGTTGAGGGTACTCAGCGGCGCTGTACACGAGTGCAAGAGCACTGGTTCGAAGAGTAGATGTCCTGGCGCCCCAATGACGATCTGGCCAAGCAACGTATGAGGTTGTTCCGTGCCGAGACTTTAGACCGGAGAGCTTCAAGGTGTTGCTTGTAGGTCAGCTGCCGATCTAGTTTCACCCCGAGGTATGTAGGAAATGGGTTGTAGGGTAGGGGTGACCCATTGAGGGTGACGGTTAGCTGGCCTTGAGCTTCCTTGTTGTTCAGGTGAGAGGCCGTTGTGGTTGTTTTTGCCATACTCAGTTTTAGTCTCCATGTCTAAAGGTAGCCCGCCAGACAAGTTCCATATCCGCCGAGAGCACATCCTCAACATTTACTCCAATTAAAATCCTTGACCGTTATGTGCACTTAGTGGGTCACATCATAACTCTACCTGCTATAATGGAAGAGCTGTAATGTCAATCTATCTATTTAAATAAAATCTCACGTAACTGGTATCCCTAATTTCAGTATGCCTATTCTTTCCATGATCAAGGCATACTTTCTAAACTGAGGTAACCAAACTGAACACAATATTCTAAATGGTGTTTAAAATATAATTCAAACATTCTTCTTCCTCTGTACATAAGATTTGTTTTAAACAGTTCATCACATGTAATTTAAGTTTTATGTACCTCCCTCTCTTTCTAAATTTTATAGAACCAAGCTTGAGAGATAGAAACAGAGCTAAGTTATATGGTCCTGAAGTCTGCTCTGCCTTTCAACCTCTTTTTGATCCACTTTTCTGACCAATTCCTCCACTCTTTCATTTCCTTAATATACCAGTTTACAGACAAAGTGATTATTAAGTTATCCATTGAGTATCCTTTCCCTTCTGATCAAATCATTGCTTCTCTATTTTTGGGAATTGCCTCTCACCCTAATTCTACAAGTAAGGATTCAACCATACCCTGAATAAATAGTCATTCTGTATAGTTACACACTGCTTGACCCCTTCTCTAAATACACTCTCTTCACGACCTTCAACAGTCTTCTGAAGAATTCTGCAGATTTGCCAAGAAAGTTCTCCATATTGAGACCTTGTCATGACACTTTGCTCCTTAATTTTACATTTTAAAGCCTGTATTCTTTACTATTTTACTGATTTATCTGATTGATTTAAAGTGCGTTGTTAATTGAACCAGCAACCCCTGCAATCTCCTTCTGTATAATTAGGGTAAGAAGGGAGACACAAAAATTAAAAGTGAGTCTTTTTTTCGAAGGAAAATTAAGTATCATGTAGTGCAAAAAGATACAAATAGAGTTTGCAAGGTTCTTTTGTAGTTTGTAAAACAGTAGAGCCAAGTTAGCTTTTCTTTCAACGTGGCAGCTGCAGATTCTGTTTATAAAATACTCTATATTAATTACATTGAAAGTAACATTTTGAAATATGGTATGGGAGGTAAGCTGGCACAGATAATGCTGGTCCCTCTCAACTGTACCTCGGGTGACCGTGACCTGTGGTGGTCTTGTTTTGTGGAGTTAGCACCTTCTCTACATGACTGGTAGTTTCCTCGGTGCATGTAATCCATTCTCTAAGGCTAGTTTCATGTTACCTAACTTGCTCTATATCCTCTGCTAGGATAAAGAAATCCGAGCTGTCTTCCTGCACTTGTTTGCACAACTGTTTCAAGGATACCGTTGGAGTCTGCAAATCATTCGTGTTCATCCTGAGCCAGTAATTCGTTTTCACAAGGTATGCAGGGTGCATGTAGTAAAGAGTGATCGGACAATACAGAAAGTTTACAAAGAGAATTCATATCACACAAATGTGAATGAACAACAGTGATCACATAGTACACATAATGTACATTTAATTTAATATGTTGCACAAGGATTGCATAGCTTGCATTGTTTTACAGTTCTTGGCAGAAGCATTAAGTAATGATTACATAGTGCAAGATAGCCTTCAGCCCCTGGTGCTGGGGGCTCGGGTCAGTGGTGAGTCCCTGGTGCTGGGAGCTAGGGGTGGTCGTGAGTCCCTGAGGCCAAGGTGTCAGCAGCGAGTTCCAGGAGTCAGGAGCCAAGGGTTCAGCCATGAGTCCCTGGTGCTGGGAGCTAGGGCGAAGTTGAGTCCCTCGTGCCAAGAACCGGGGCACGGGAACAGAGGGTTTAGTGGTGAGTCTCTGGTGCCAGGGCAGAGTGTTCAGTGGTGAGTTCCTGGTGTCAGAAGCCAAAGGTTCAGTAGTGAGTTCCTGGGGCTGAGAGCCGGGGGATGGCGGTAAGCCCACAGACTTGTGACTATGTGGTTAGGAATAATCATGCAGTATACTGGTGAGGTTTATTTCACAGTTATGCCTGTGCAGGCTGGAAATATTACTTGTAAGTTTACTATTATTTTGGGATGATTTGCAGTTCATTGAAAAACAATTACAGTATCTTCAAGGTAAGATGTCACAGTTGTTTCTGGAACATTGAATGAGACTATGACTATTGTTCTGTGCTGATACAGGTGGCTTTTTTGGCCCAACGAATATTGCTGGATGATGACTTACTCATTAAAGTACTTGATGGAATGGCTTTTGCGGGATTCGTATCAGAAAGAGGCTCCCCATATCGAGCATGTGATTTGTTTGATGAGGTAATTGCCAATTAATTTATCAGTTTGAGTGATTTATGAATGATGGGTTGTAACGGTGGGTTTGTAATTTTTGTACTTGGAAAGTAACTGCTTGGACTGTCTAAGTGCAAGATCACGATTCTGGGGTTATTAATTGTCAGTAGTATGGCAGGTTATCAGAAGCCCTGATATTGGTGTTTCATTTTCTGATCATACTCACACCTCAAATTAAGAACAGATTGATGAATGAACTACACCTTTGTCTCAACCTCCACGATCTTCTAACTGAGTGCTATAAAATGTGCTAAGAAACAACAGTTTGTCCTAATCCTTTCACACCCGTTCCCAACTAGATTATAAAAGTGATCCTGCCTTAGCCCCCACCCACCTGAGTGCAAGAGGTTCACTGGGCAGGGCAGCTGCTTCATGTTGGCAGATGTCCCTTGGTCCATTGCAGACCCCATAACTCAATGCTGTGCTTTCATTTGATATTTTGATTCTGAGATTAAGGAGTGACATGCTTTGATTTTGTTTACAGTTGGTAGCAAATGAAATAGAGAGAATTCGATCAGAAGAGGGAAACCCGCAGAAGGTTCTGAAACACGTAAAGGAAATATCGGAAAAGCTTCACCGGAATGTACGTCTTCAGTTGGAAAACAGTTACTACTTAATGTGATAACTTTGTATACACTTATAGGAGACACTTTAGATAACATCTGACAGGAATTGAAAGTTTGTATTTGGTTGTGATCTTTTTACAGCTTCGATGACTTACTTGTTTAAAATTGCAGTTAATATCAGTATTTATTGGGTTGTTGAAAAGAAAATTTAATTTAGGATTTCAGTTTTGGAATATTTATCCTCTGAAACCTTAACAAGAATCCAGACTCAATGGACAAGGAGTTGCAGAATGTGCAGCTTTCACAGATTCTTCATTAGCCTTTCATTTGAGATTGCTTGAGCCTTTTAAGAAAATGCAGGGAATGCAGTCAGTAACAAGTGTGAGCACTGTCAGAAATGCTCCAGCTCATCATCTCACCTCTGCCCTTCCAACAGGAGAACCCTTATCCAGCAGTTGCAATGCACAAAATACAGAAACCAACTGAGGGATCCCACTTGCAGTTGCAACGAAGCACCTTCCCTCAATTGGACGAGGGCATGGTGCAGTGGATTATCGACCAGGCCACAGCCAAACTAAAGAATGTTCCACCTGCTGTTAAAGCCGAGATGAAGTGCATAGTGCCCATGGGACCTCCAAGTGGTGAGTGTGCCAGGGAGCTTGGCTCCATTGTGAGATCTCTGCAGTTCTAGGGTTTGGGGTTTGCATGTATATAGATTATTTGGGTATAAAGGAACGAGTGAACTTTAAGAATCATAGAATCTTCATAGCATGATGGAGACTCGTACTGGTGTGTCCAACTGGTACTAACTTTTGTATGAGCTATCCAATTCTTTTCTTTACCCGTAGCCTGCAATTTTCCTTTCAGTTCTTGCTTTTGAAAGCCATAATTATGCCTGTTCTTTTTAGTGGTGAATTTAAGATCACAGCCATTTCATGAAAAAGTTGTGTAGGAAAAAAACTGCAGATGCTGGTTAAAATCGAAGGTAGACACAAAATGCTGGAGTAACTCAGCGGGTCAGGCAGCATCTTGGGAGAGAAGCAATGGGTGACATTTCGGGTCGAGACCCTTCTTCAGACTGATGTCAGGGGAGGGGGCGGGGCAAAGATAGAATGTAGTTGGAGACTAGTGGGAGAACTGGGAAGGGGGAGGGGATAGAGAGGGAAAGCAGGAACTATCTGAAGTTAGAGAAGTCAATGTTCATACCGCTGGGGTTAAACTACCCAAGCGAAATATGAGGTGCTGTTCCTCCAATTTGTGCTGGGCCTCACTGAGCCACCAGGAGATCAGGTAGGTTAAGATGGACTGAGCGGAGGTGTTCAGCGAAACGATCGCCGAGCCTGCGCTTGGTCTCGTCTATGTAGTGAAGTTGACACCTGGAACAGCGACGCCGAGACATCGGCAAGACTATGCGCAGGCTCAGCGATCATTTCGCTGAACACCTCTGCTCAGTCCGTCTTAACCTACCTGAACTCCCGGTGGCTCAGCACTTCAACTCCTCCTCCCATTGCCAATCTGACCTTTCTGTCCTAAGCCTCCTCCATTGTCAGAGTGAGGCCCAGCGCAAATTGGAGGAACAGCACCTCATATTTTGCTTGGGTAGTTTACATCCCAGTGATAGGGCATACAAAGTGCTAAGGGCTAGTGATAGGCTGCAGAAGGGAGAATATTTTAGAATTCAGCAACAAACGACCGAAAACAGCTAACAAGGGAGAAAATTATTTTGATTGAAACCCTGCCTATCAAAGCAATAGTTTCTAATGATATATAAATAGGACGAATGCAGGAGTAATGTAGTTGTGGGAGCTCTGGAGAACGAGGCTAGTGAATGAACATTAGGAAATAAGGAAATGTAAGACATATTCAAGAGAGTTATGTATTCAAGACAGAATTAGATATAGATCTTAAGGCTAATGGAATCAAGGGATATGGGGAGAAAGCAGGAACGGGGTACTGATTTTGGATGATCAGCCATGATCATATTGAATGGCAGTGCTGGCTCGAAGAGCCGAATGGCCTACTCCTGCATCTATTTTCTAAGTGTCTAAGATATGAACATTGACTTCTCTAACTTCAGATAGTCCCTGCTTTCCCTCTCTATCCCCTTCCCCTTCCCAGTTCTCCCACTAGTCTTCCTGTCTCCGAGTACATTCTATCTTTGTCCCGCCCCCTCCCCTGACATCAGTCTGAAGAAGGGTCTCGACGCGAAATGTCACCCATTCCTTCTCTCCCGAGATGCTGCCTGACCCGCTGAATTACTCCGGCATTTTGTGTGTACCTTCATGAAAAAGTTGCCTCTTTGGTTTATTTTTCCAACACCTTACACTTGCGTTGTCTGTTAATTCCATGCAACTTACATAGATAATCGGTATGCATTACTGCAGACAAGAAAGTGGAGACAGGTACAGTGAAGGGTGGAGAGAATGCTGGTAAACATTCACTTCATAGAGAATGTGTTGAAGAATTTCTCTTTTTTTTTTAAAGCTGCTGTTATTGATCGAAATGGTATCGTCCTCGCCAACAGTGCCCGACGGTTAGAGGTTGTCAGGAATTGTATTTCCTACATATTTGAAAATAACTTATTGGAAGCCAAAAAGGTAGAGATACTTTGTGTTAACTAGTTGTACCTTGCCCTGTTGAATAATTAATTGTCATGTGACAACCAATGATTCTTAGTTGTTACTGGACTTGGTACCCGTATCCAACACATTTTGCCAAATAGTGATCTTACTTAAACAGTCTGTGGAGCAACTGATGAGACTAGTGGAAAACTGGAACACTGGTGCCCAGTTTGTGTGATTTGTGTCAGACGAGGTTAATGCATTAGCATAGATGGAACCTTATCTACATCGGGGTACCAGTAAGTGTGGAAAGTTCATTCTACAATATACTGGAAACACATTGGGCTTTATAGATGGTGTTGTTTTAAAATGCAGTTATTATTGATTTTATCCAAAGACTTGTTACTTGTCTCTGAACAGTTGCTGCCTGCCATGTTGAGAGCCCTTAAGGGACGTGCTGCTCGACAATGCCTCACCCAAGAGTTGAATTTACACGTTCTGCAAAATCGAGCGGTCCTCGATCATCAACAGTTTGACTATGTTGTCCGGATGATGAATTGTGCACTACAGGTACTTTGACCAGTTTTCTTCTCGAACAACTGCATGCAATTGATTATCTTTTCCAGTTCGTGTCCTGGGCCTCTTCCCTCCACTGCTGGTGAATTTGGTACATTCATTTTTTTATTTTCTCAGTAAAGTAGCACTACAAAGGATTCACCCTTTGCCTTGGATGGATTGGTACAGGACGAAAGGAGATAATTTAGTCCACCATACAAAATTCTTGTGGGGCTCGACAGATAAATGAAGCGACGTTTCTTCTGGCTGGAGTGTCTTGACCCAGGAGGCACGGCATCAAAAAATAACAGTCTGCTGTTTAGAGCTGATATGAGAAAAAAAATCATGCATTGACAATCTTTGGAATTCTGTATAAAAGATAGCTGTATACCCTTGAGTGTATTCAAGACTGAGTATATTTGGTCACTGAGTATATTCAGAATCCTGGAATTCCCTCTCTAACAGCATTCTCAGTCTCTCTCAAGGACAGCAGCAGATTAAGTGGGCAGCTCACCGTCACCTCATGGGCAGCTAGGGATTGGCAATTAAATGCTGGCTCAGCCTGCAAAGCCAATGTCCTTTGAATTAATTTTAAAGAAAGATTTGTAATGTGAACGAAGCTAATGATATGAGTTAGGACAGGAGAGTGGCATGGAGGTAAAGAATCAGCTGTGATCGAACTAAATGGAAAATCAGACATGAGGCTCTGAATGGCCCATTCTTGTTTCCATTTGTGCTTTTGAGGAAGCTAGCTCTGCAAAATTTTCCAAAAGAAAATAAGAACAAGAGTTGGCCACCAGGCCCCCCCCAAGTCTGCTCCTGTATTCAGTATGAACCGCTAATCTAGGTATTTCAACACGTCTTCTGTGGAGTAAGTGAGGCAAGATCATACTGTAATACCTTGGAAACGCATTGGACTTATAGATGGCATCGGTTTAAAATGCAGTTTTTATTGATTTTATAAAGACTTACTACTTGCCTGTACCGTTGCTGCTTGTCGTCTTAAGTGCCCTTAAAGGACGAGCTGTTCAAGATTGCCTCACCCAAGAGTTGAATTTTCACGTTTTGCAAAACTGAGTAGTCCTCGATTATCATCATCAAATTTATCTAGTTTGTTCCACTCTTAGGTTTTACCCCCACGACCATTTTTCTTTTTTCATGTAGCTAATTAACCTTTTTGCTTTGAAAGCTTTGATTTTCTACTTCTACCACCCTTTCAGGCAGTTTGTTTTCAGCTGCAAAGCCGTCTTGAAGTCGCAGGCTTCGCACAGGAGAATTTGCAACGGTACAGTAAATGAAGGCTTTTTGTTATTCTTGCAGGATTGCACACCATTGGATGAACATCTAGTTGCAGCTACTCTCCTCCCATTGGTTACAGCATTCTGCAGAGTAAGTTTACCTGAAATGTTTGCAACGTTGTCGTGACCAGAAAACATACTCTGGGAAAGTGCAAAGAAACCTGCTAGCATATCCAGTCACTGCACAGTGAATGATGTATGTCCAGAGGGCAGTAGAACAAGCCATGGCAAGAGTGCAAAATGCATACATGAGCATCATACAGAGAGTGGCAAAGAGAGAAATATTCATGGGGAGGATGACAGGTAAAGACAAACACTAGCTGAGGGAAGGAGTGAGGGCATGAAGGTTATTGCAGGGCAGGATTGAAATGTGCTGTGCGCAGATTTGAAGGAAGAGAAGAACTGTATTGGCTGAAGTCAGATCTGGGGGTGGGGGGCACCAACTCTGATCTAACCATAATAATTTGAAGTTACTGTGTTCTGACTGCCAATGTCAATGTATGTATATAATCGGTATGCATTTTGCAACAATAGAGGCAATTTCTATACACAAAAAAACAATCTGTAAACACAAGATGTGGCGTTGATCGGTAGTGTTGACAATGATTTCATAGATCTAAACACTAACTATCTAATTGCACAGTGTTTTAACCACATACTTCAACGATTGCAGAAACTGGGTTCTGGCGTCACACAGTTTGCCTACAGCTGTGTACAGGAACATTTGGTATGGACTAACCCTCAGTTCTGGGAAGCCATGTTTTACAATGATGTACAGAACCATATCCGAGCATTGTATCTGGAAATGGAACGTGATCATCTCACAGAAACAGTAAGTCATGACCTGAGGTATTTATTCAAGATTCAAGATTCAAGATAGCTTTATTTGTCATCCAATATTGGACGAAATTCAGTCACCCACAGTCCAACAATAAAAGCATTAAATAGGCATTAAAATTACACAACCCCAAAAACCCCCAAAACACAGTCCAACAATAAAAGCATTAAATAGGCATTAAAATTACACAACCCCAAAAACACACAAAAAAAGAAACATCCATCAAAGAAACATCCATCACAGTGAGTCTCCTCCAGTCCTCTCCTCACTGTGATGGAAGGCCACAATGTCTTTCCCTTTTCCTGCCGTCTTCTCCCGCAGTCAGGTTGTTGTGGTTGCAGGCCGCGCCGGACGGTCCGCAGCGGCCGGAGCCTAAGGCGAGTCCCAGCCGCTCCCGCAGCCTCCGAAGACGGCCGGCTCCGCCGATGATAAGTCCGATCCGGGGCGGGCGAACACGCTGCCGCTGTTGCTGCACGTCGGGGCGGTCGTGGCTCCCGACATTGAAGCCCCCGCCCAGCAGAGAAATATCCCGCGGCATATCTTAGGCCGCGCCGGACGGTGAAATGTCCGCGACCCGAGCCCCGCGATCCGGGGCGGGCGAACCCGCTGCCGCTGCCGGAGCTCCCGATGTCGGCATCCACGCGACCCGAGCCTAAGGCGAGTCGCAGCCGCTCCCGCAGCCTCCGAGGACGGCCGGCTCCGGTGATGGTAAGTCCGGTCCGCGGGCTCTGCGAACCAGAGCCCTGGAGGCAGCCAGCTCCAGGAGTTGGGCCGATGGTAGGCCGCAGCAGGAACGGAGACACGGCCCAGAAAACAAAGGTCGGGTCTCCGTTCGGAAGGGACACCTATTTACAATTTTACAGTTCCCCCCCTCCCCCCCACATACACACATAGTACACAAACACAAAAACACCACATCACAACTACAATTAAGACAAAAAAACAACAAAAACACAAAGACAAATGGACCGCAGGTAAGCCGCAGCTGCTATGGCAGCGCCGCCATTTTAATGGCTCATAGCCAAATATTCACAAAATGCTGGAGTAACTCAGCAGGTCAGGCAGCATCTCAGGAGAGAAGGAATGGGCGACGTTTCGGGTCGAGACCCTTCTTCAGACTAAGTAATGACCTGATCAGTGATGGGTTCACCTTGGTCACAGCTCATTAGTCCCTGGTTCCTCATTTAGTTTTTACTGTGATTGTGTTACATTCTAAAAGCATTGTAACTGAGATTTTGGCAGACTTGATGTTATGTCCTTGATTCTGTGCCCTGACCATTTTCATAAAATTTCAGCTTTAATGGCTCATAGCCAAATATTGTTCACATTATTCAAGTTTAGCAATTTGATGGAGAGAAGTCACTCACAAGTGACAATGAAACCCCACGCTATTGTATTGTTAAGCCACTGACAGTGAAACCCCAGACTACATGATGGTGAAACACCAGTCTGAGCTGATAGTTCATACACATGGATGTCATGCAACCCTAATTTGTGAAAACATTTAATTACGGACAGTGAAACCCACTCTATGCTAGTAATCACTTAAAGACATTGAAACCCCTGGCACAAGAAGAATGATATAAACACAAAAAGAAAATCTGTTATAACTGTGAGGTACCTGTGATGAAAGATGCTCAGATTGCTGCTGTGAACATTCTGCTATTTTGTTGTTTTGAAGGGTTCTGTCAATGGTGAGCGGGAGGAGAAATCAGCACTCGGGGTGGCAGCAGAACAATTGTGTATGTGGCCAACCTACAGCAAAGAGAAGCAACAAGAACTGATTGATAAAGAGGAGAGCACAGTATATAGTCAGGCCATTCACTACGGTAATCGCCTCACCTACCTGCTCCTGCCACTTGACACCAGCAAGAATCGCCTTCTTCGTTCCACAGCCATTGGAGACATGGAGAGTGCCAGCAACAGTTTTGTAACAAACAGGTCAGGACCGCCTCACTTTTTATTATTGCTAGGTAGTTATTCAAATGGGAACTCGCTGATCATGAAACAGCAACCCGTGCTGGTAGTCAGACGGACACAGTGAACCCCTGTTTGCATAAGTAGCGAATTCAGACAGTGAATTCTGTTGTATTGGGAGAATTGAAAGACACTAAACTCCATAAAGGGCACTGCTTCAAATTTAAGTAGTGCTCTGTCAGGCAATCCTGTTTTTTCTCTGTAATTTTGGATTGTGTTCGTGCAGTGACATTTGGTGTTCTATACTAATTATTTCTTGATCTATAGTATTGCCGGCAGTGTAGCTGAGAGTTATGATACTGAAAGTGGATTTGAGGACGCAGAGACTTCTGATGTGGCAAATTCAGTAGTTCGATTCATCAACAGATTTGTGGATAAAGTTTGCACGGAGAGTGGTGTCAGTAGTGACCATCTGAAAGCACTTCATGCCAATTTACCAGGTAAGCTGTGGTTCCCTGTATGGAGTGTACCCTGTGAGTAGTTCTCAGATAACAGATGCTGAAAACTTGCACATAGCCTGAAAATAAGCTGTCCTGTCCAGTAATTGGAAATGTTTCTTTTTCTCCAGAGATGCTTTGTGTCTCTCTTTAGCAATCAGACTGTCTTTGTTCAGCACTAACCAATGGAAGATAAGAGGATTTTAGTCCGAATAAAACCATGCTATGTTTGTCTGGAAGTGTTTGAAGCCACAGTGTAGAGGGGACTTAACTCTGTATCTAACCTGTACCAACTCTGGTTGAGTTTGGTGGCTCAGAGTAAAGGGTATTCATGGAATAATCAGTGCAGGCTATTTAGTTTAGTTTAGAGATACAATGCAGAAACAGGCCCTTCGACCTACCAAGTTCACCCCAACAGGCGATCCCCACACACTAGTATTATCCTACACACTAGGGACAATTTACAATTGGGAGGGAACCGGAGTACCCAGGGAAGACTCACACGGTCATGGGGAGAACGTACAAACTCTGTACAGACAACACCCATAGTCAGGATTGAACCAGGGTCTCTCGTGCTTTAGCCAATATGCCGTCCTATTCTTAAATATTATCATGGGCTCTGGTTTTGTCGCAAATTCTAGACATAAATTTCAGTCTTATCCTTTCATGCAATTATTTTTATTCTGGCTGTTCTAAGTTGGGGATCCATGTCCCCTCCCAGACGCATTCAACTCATGAAATTATATTCTATCTGCCATCTCATTCCTTCATCTGACGTACTCTTTATTTTTGATTTTATGTTCCAATTTATGTTTTTCATTCTGCAGACATTGTACAGATGCATATTGAAACATTGGATGCTGTTCATCGAGAAAGCAAACGCCTGCCTCCCATTCAGAAGGTGAGTATTTTGTAAGTTTATGGTAAGCTGCCTTTTCGCCACTCGGCTCTACCAGCCATTTCCAGTTCTATTTTCTTGCACAATTTGGAACCGGGGATTTCAGTTGTATCATGTAGAGCAGGATTGAGTAGAAATTGATAAAGTTTCTGCAAATTACTTTCCTTTTGCTGGAAGCTAAGTTGAGTAAAATTAAAACACTCTGGTGGATGTTTATGTCAAATTTTTATGCAGTTGTGTGTCTTGTTGCTTTTTTTGGTATGACTGTATGGCAAATCAAATTTCTCGTATATTGCAAAACATACTTGGCTGATAAATTATGATTATGATTTTATAATAGTATGTATGGTGAATTGAAAATGAGGGCTGCAAATGGTCTATTTTCATTAGCTGCGGCAAATGTTGATAACTTGTTTTATAGCATTCTTGGAATAAGAAAGGGCCAGTAACAGTCTGCTGCTCAGTGAGGCTTGAGTTTAAAAAACCATGGCGAAGTTAGTACTCGGCAAACTTTTGCGGGAACACAGCAATGTAAGGAACAGACAAAGATCTGTCTGAGATGTTTGAGATTTAGTGCCAAAGACTTCTACTGTGAAGCAACCCTTTCAGAGAGCCCCCATGCTGAACTAGTGATCAAACATGCATCCTCCAATTAACATGGGGGAAAATAATACATGTCGACAATTATGTCTGACTCATTAGTGTCGCCTGTTACAAATTTTGTTTCTGCTTGCGTCATTTTCAGTCAGTAAGGTTAAAGTCAAAATCAACTTGTAGGAATTACAGTTAAATCTCTGAAAAATTTAATGCTTGAATTATTCGAGTTGAGTAACAGGGTGGAAATGAGAATGTAGAATGCAGATTGAAATTGATTTTTTTTCATTATAAATGATTCCTTTTGTCTCCTTCTCTCTGGTTTGTTTTTAGCCTAAACTTCTGCGCCCCAGTCTACTAATTGGTGAGGACCTGGTAATGGAAGGATTGCGAGTATTGTTGGAGCCTGATGGACGGGAAGAATCAATGGGAGGTTCTGTGGGAGGTCCCAGCATCCTCCCAGCAGAGGGTGCCATTTTCCTTACCACCTACCGCATCATCTTCAAAGGGGTTCCCACCGAAACCCTGGGTAAGACTAACGTTAGAGACACGGCCGACACTCGCGATCAGTGTGAATGAGTAGGAACTAATCAGGAAATTAATTATGTCATTTTACATGTGAAGTTATGGATTTCAAATATTTTGCGTTACAATTCAATTGATGAAATTCAGAACATAAGGGGATTGCGATTCTCCTGGGTTAACTTCTATATTTATCAATTAAAGTTGGAAATGCATCCATTTTTGATAATTGTTTTTTCTGGTATTTTTAGCGGGGGAGCAGACTGTGATTCGCTCGTTCCCTGTTGCCTCGTTCACAAAAGACAAGAAGATTGGTTCGCATTTACGTGCAGAGCAAGAACCTCAGGATAGGCTCCAATTGCGTTCCTCCACTTTTCAGGTATGATTTACAGAGCA
The DNA here is from genome assembly GCF_053455715.1 of Rhinoraja longicauda. Classification (NCBI taxonomy): domain Eukaryota; kingdom Metazoa; phylum Chordata; class Chondrichthyes; order Rajiformes; family Arhynchobatidae; genus Rhinoraja; species Rhinoraja longicauda. The sequence continues at coordinate 13,062,183 of NC_135975.1, forward strand.
TTGGACAGCATGCATTGATATCTCATTTCCTAAAGAGTCACCCTTACAGAACTGTTCTTTGTAGCTCAGTTGTTAGCATGTTTACCTCTTGCATGCTCTCAAAGGTCTTGAATGGAAAACTCTTAAGTTGACGCTCCAGTGCAGTGTTTATGGAATGCCAGATTGCTGGAGATGCAGGCAGTTCAGAGAAGGTGTTCACCTATGACAGTGCTTTCTCATGACGGTGAAATATCCCATGGGGATAATTTTGAGGAAGATGGTTCATTATTTATTATTTTTCCAATTAAAAAAAATATTTTGATCAAAAAGACGAACAAATGACTTGCTTCGGACTGCAAAGGTGTGTGGAAATTGATTGTGTTGTGATGTATATTACAACAGTGATTATACTTCTAGAATATTTAATTTTGTATAAACTCCTTAGGGATAGCCCGAGAGGGGTGCATGAGTATAAATGTTTTTATTTACCATGAATTGGACCATCTGGAGTTTAACATGGGCAGAGAGTATCACAAGCTTGTGTAGACAAGGAATGGCATTGGACCATTATGAATGATATTACTGAACCCACAGTTGTATTGGTTAATTAGATATTGAGTGGATCCCTTTGATCCATTTGTTACATTGTGGATAAATCCTTTATTTGTCTTTTACTGATATGATTGCTTTGTCCTTTTTTTGCACTCTGTATAGTTCAAATAATCTACCATAATCTACCAATATATTCTCTGTTTTGCCAATGCGTTCCTTGAATACAATTTTGCCTATCTGCTGCTATGTTGAATTTTAATATTTTAATGTACCCCTGCAAATATATATATTTTTTTTAATCAGGATTTGCTTGTGTCAATAGTATCAATAGAATTTCAGAGAGGGTTGGTCGGGCTGAGTGAGCAAGTTGCCTGGTGATTTGTCCCTACATGCAACAGTGAGGTGCAATTGGAATTTTTAAAAATACAAGGAAGATATTGTATTTAGATGGGGAGCAATACAGTTGTCTCCTTCCCATTACTAGAAATTAAACTGGATTATGGTTTTTAAATGTAAAAAGTTTAGCAGAGAGTGCCCCATTATAGAAAAAATAATTTATAATACAGCTCTTTATCACTTCCAACAGTTGATGAAAATTGCTTTTGATGAAGAGGTGGGATCTGAGATGGTGGAACTATTTCGGAAACACATCAACAAACTGAGGTATCCGCAGTATGTGCACAGCAGCTTTGCCTTCACTGTTGGTCAGTCGGCTAAGCAGGTAATGGAGCCAAAGCAGAAGGAGAAGAATCCATCACTGAAGTAAGTTGGAGAGGTGTGTGGGAAAGCATGCACTTGTGTTGTGCTACAGGGTCTTAGTTCAGTTATACTTCAGTACAACTCTGACCCAGAGAAAAGCATCGGCTTATGATTCCATTTTGACCTCAATCCATATTGTCCATAATCCTTAATCATGGAGTCATAGAGTGAAACAGTGTGGAAACAGACCCTTCGGCCCAACTTGCCCACACCGGCCAACATGTCCCAGCTACACTAGTCCCACCTACCTGCGCTTGGTCCATGTCCCTCCAAACTACACATCACTCTATACATTTGGACAGAAAAATGGATAGGAAGGGTTTAGGAGGATATGGGCCAAATGCAGACTATCCCATGGTGCCAACATGGTCGGCATGGGCAAGGTGTGCTGAAGGGTCTGTTTCCATGCTATATAGCTCTCTGGCTCTTGTACTCGCTTTGTTGATGAATCTGATTTTTTTTTTCCCATAAGGATGCATAAAAATAAGCCAGGTTTGGTTAAAGCCTTGACCCCTATGGTTCAGTGTAATACATCTGCAAGATCAACGCTGACTGTTTTGTACACTGATGATTTCATAGTAAATAGATAACAGAAATGATTTCCTTTGAAATTAAAATGAGTTGTGATTCAATCTGTACAGAACCATGTCCAAGAATATCATGAAGAATGCGAAGAAGACAATTGGGAGGCAGTATGTCACCAGGAAAAAGTTCACACCTCCAACATTGGACCAACGGGGCATTCCTGCACATGGTGACAATTTAGACCAAATTTCTGGTATGTGCTTTTTCTGCACGAATGGTTAGTGCTCTGTCTCTCTGGGAATCTGAGTGGTATGTGGTGTGTGGCTAGTCCTTGCCCACTGTAAGGGATGATGCAAATCTGGTGGTTAATCCCCATTATATGAGGGAGCAGCACCAGCAAGTCTGAATGGACAGCAATAGTCCTTCATGTTGAATCTGCCAGGCAAAACCCAGGAAACTGATCTTCATTAATGAAAATATATTACTCAGGATGTAGTATCAGGGCACTTAGTCACAACATGGTTTTATGGAAGTCAGTTATGTTTGACAAATATGAGAACGTTTGAGGAAGTAACAAGAAGGGAAGATGAGACTGGAATGTTAAATGGCATACTGTAAAGCACCACTCAAATGTTAATACGTATGTATCTCACAGGATTGGAGTTGTACATTATGTTGGACTTGTGGAAATAAAAGGAGTATTTTTTTTGATTGGTAGGCTAGTACTTGGGGTTGCAATTTCTAATTGCAGCTATTTCTGATCTGCATTAATCACTTGGCAAAAGAAGGGAGTGCTCTATAGTTTGCTGAAGGATCACTGCAGGAAGAGGGACATGTTACTGAAAGGACATCATATTATTGGAGTGCAAATTCAGATGTCTCATTCTGTAGGGGTATTGCATTGTCAGAGGAGCAATAGTTCTACACAGTAGCAGATGAAATGCACTGGCCCCACCACAGTGCAATATTGTCTCAGTGCCCCTATGATCAAGCACCTGGAAAAGTTAATGCTTTTTAAGGAGCACTCTTGATATATATCTGAACGCAGCTACCATTCTCACCGTTATATGACAGTGTGTTTTTTTTGTAGTTTCAGAGGAGATGGAGCAAAGTGCATTGACGCTTTCCAGCACAATTAGATCATCAGATAAGGCAACCATGAGCCACATGATAGAGCGAGCTTGTTGCCGTGACTATCAGCGCCTCGGCTTGGGCACGCTCAGTAATAGTTTGACGCGGTCAAAGAATGAACCATTTCGTATAACAACAGTAAATCGCATGTATGGTGTCTGCAGGAGGTGAGTTTGCGTATCGTCCCAATTAGGTACAGAAACACTCAATTCATGTTATTTTATGAAACAAATTCAGAAGTTGACCAAATGGAATTTCTCCGATGGGATGAGATCAAGGTTGCTGTGGTGATAAACTATGAAGGAAATAACCTGCTGGATGGATTAATTTAGAAGGATATTAGAATTCAAGATCTGCTGAAATTTACTTGATGTCTGAAAGGAAGGGAAAACATAATTTGTTGCAGCACCAAATATGGCGAATGATAAAGTGCAGCGATGAACCATGGCATCTTTGAGATAGTGAGTCAGTGTCGTTGCGTAGAGAAATCAGATGTATGTACCAATTCAAGGCATTAGCATGCATCTTGGAAAATGGTGAGAACATAATGGTGCTGCATAATTGTGCGCTAGGTGAATCTGAATTTTAAGGCGTGAAATTTCAATTCAAGTCCGTCGGTATAGGATGAGTTAGAGCAAGAGCATCTCTTTCGACTTTTAGGTGATTGTTAGTATCCTGTAGTAGTATATTGGATTCTTTTTATTTTAATCAAATGAATTAAATTTTCATTAAATTTCAGCCTCAGTGTTAGTTATGACTTTTATTCTCTAGCTATCATCTTATTTCAAATTAGAACAATGTATCCATGAGTTATAGGTGTGTCTTAGTTATTGGACATCTCTCCTCTCATTTCTGGTTCACTATCCATTAAATAAACTTGAGTATCAAAAATCCAATAGTTGTCCCTCGATGAAACATTAAAAATTATTGTAGCCCTTCTAGAGCTTGCAGTACAAATTGCTTGTTCTATTTTCTACATTTCAAAATTGAAGTGTTGCATTGTTGAAGAAAATTATACTTTTGTAAAAAAAGGTAGACATACTGTAATAGCCCAAGAGGGATGTGAAATGTCTAATTTTGTTAGTACTAGATAAGTCCATTGTCTGGCTTGAGTTCAGGTACAAAGCTGCAGGATCTGAAAGCAGATATCGTAAATGATATTGCTCTGTCTGAAAGCTTTACTGTACTGAGAACTTGACAGCATGAAATTTGGTTAACCCACTATTTTCCCCTTTCAGTTATCCCAGCCTCCTGATTATCCCACAGACGATACAAGATAGCACGATGCAACGCATTTCACGGTGTTATAGACAGAACCGCTTCCCCGTTGTATGTTGGAGGAATTCACGCACTAAGTCGGTGCTTCTGCGATCAGCTGGACTGCATGGAAAGAGTGTTGTTGGCTTCTTCAAATCTCAGAATGCACCAACTGCAGGTACTAACGTCACTGTCAAACTGAGAGAGGGCTGTATCGTTACTCCACGTGGGAATGTGGGATACTGGCTCAGAACTATATTACAGTCAGTGGAACGTGGAGTGTTTGCAAGCATTATGCAATTACTAGGGTTTGGTCTGTGTTTGCCATAAGCACTTAACCATAAGAGTTATTGAAATTATGGGTGTGTCTGCACTGAACTGTTGAGGAAATGGTTTGTGACTATTATAGATTGTAATTAGTGACAGTTAAAGGAACAGATATTCAGGCATGTGAATTTTCCTCGTTTCCGCGGATTTCCACGTTTTTTAATCCATTTTCCGCGCTTTTTGCATGATTTCCGCATTTTTCACTTTGCCAAAATCGCGTTTACCAACGGAGAAATCGGATCGGAAAAAAAAAGAAAATAAACGATGTATAGACTTCTAATGAACACTAGGGTTCCGCGAGAAATCCCCCGCGTCCTGGACGTCTCCCCGAATATGTGACACCTAGGCTGGGCAAGGCAGCCAATCTCGACCTCATCGGGACTTCCTCGGCCGATTGGTGGGTTGAATTTGCAACCTGCGGCCGGGGCTCTGGAACTCCAGCCCAGCTGGAGCCAGCACATCTATCCCCATAGTCGACTTCCTTGGCTGGCTGAGTAAACCAGCAAAGCTCTGGAACCAAGAGTCCCAGAAAATCAGTGGTGGAACTGTAGTGAGTAAATATTAAATTTAACTGCAAGATTATATAACTAAATTAATTAAAATAATAAAAATGTTATTTGTATACAGTGACATATTCACATTATTTTGTAATGTCTGTTTTTACTTTGAAATGCACTAAAAGAGGCTTGAAACTGGTAATTTTGTGTGTAAATTTTCCAAAAAATCCCAATTTTTTTTAACCCCGTGTACGCCCCGTGCAAGCCAGCTCGGCTCTTTTTCTCTTTTTTTTTTAACCTCAGTCACATGCCTGGATATTCCAATGTCGAGAACACGCATGTAACAGCCCACAGGCAATGAGTGTTATATATTCAGAGTGAAATAGACAGTGGAATGGATTATTGATGTGAGTGTGGGCAGTTCAGACCAGATTTCGGGGAAGTGAACACAGTGGACCTTTTGGCCATTGAGGATGCACTCTGCTGTTTTGCATCAGTGATGTGGGGAGGTTTAGATTGACAATCAAAATCACTCCTGAAGTTTGCTCATGCAATTACTCAAGCCCTGATTTTTTGTGACATTCTCGTTGTAGTTATTCTATCTCTGTACCAACATTGGATTCTTTGTGGAATCCAGCACAAGAGTGGAAATTTTCTGTCACGGGCAAGCAATTACTCAGAAATCACCCGCAGGAATCTGTTGCAAGTTCAGTGTTCATTTGAACAGAGAGAAATAGCTCTGAGGCAAGGGCAAGTGTCAGATAATTTACATCTTTTAGGTTAGGTTGTATTGTATTGTATTGTATTGTATTGTTAGGTTAAAAGTTGGACATTCAGAGACATTTGGGTCCTTTGATAGCTTTGGCAGATGTCTGCTTGACTTCCCAAAATGCCTCATCTCGCATTTGTAGGGATTAATTTACCTTTGCCAATCCTCTGTCCAAATATACATCTGCTCCATATCCCGCTGTCTTGGACAACCTTCCTCACTATTCACAACGTTACCAATTTCCATGTGATCCGCAAACTTATGTTATTTCTTATGTTCACATCCAAGTGGTTAAGAAAGATATCACAATCAGCAAAGATCCCGGCACCAATCCTTGTTGTCGGCCACTGGTCACTTGCTTCCAATGTAAACCCTGTAAAGCGTCTATGAGTGTTTAGAAAAGCGCTATATAAATGTAATGCATTATTATTATTATTATCAATGTAAAAAAAACATCCTTTCACCACTATCTTTTGCCTCATCACCAAGCATACCACGTTGTCAGTTTTCCTTAATATTTGAAAGCTAAGCAAATCACCCCTCAATCAACTGAATTCTAGAGGAATATTTGTGTAGCTTCAACCTGTAATTTAATCTTTGGAGTCAAGATATCTCTCTGATAAATCTAGATTGGGCGGCACGGTAGCGCAGCGGTAGAGTTGCTGCTTTACAGCGAATGCAGCGCCGGAGACACAGGTTCGATCCTGACTACGGGTGCTGCACTGTAAGGAGTTTGTACGTTCTCCCCGTGACCTGCGTGGGTTTTCTCCGAGATCTTCGGTTTCCTCCCACACTCCAAAGACGTACAGGTATGTAGGTTAATTGGCTGGGTAAATGTAAAAATTGTCCCTAGTGGGTGTAGGATAGTGTTAATGTACAGGGATCACTGGGCGGCACGGACTTGGAGGGCCGAAAAGGCCTGTTTCCGGCTGTATATATATGATATGATATGATATGATTGAGCCATTTTGATTAAGTCAATCTTAAGGAGCATGAATTAGCTGGAGGTGGTAGGTTGTAGGCTGCTGCACTCTTTAGCAATCTCCTGGGACCGAGATGAGGAACTGTGCTGTTATTGTCACAGAGCTGTCATAATGCCTTCGCCAGAAACACTGCTTCAGTTTACGAGGATGGCTCATCACCACTGACTCTTAAGGCTATTAGGGATTGACAATAATGGCCAACAATATTGATGTTCCAAAAGTAAGTTTGTTCTTTTGTGCAGGTGTTTCCCCATTCATTGAGAGTGGGGTTTTTTAAATTGACCAGGTTTTATTTGTAATTTTTATCAGATTATGTTATCCGTTCTCACCCTAATTTGAGTCTAGATAACTATAGCTGTTCAAATTTCTTGAAGGTGCTTTTAAGAAACATTTTTCTATTTCAGGTCCTTCGCAGACAGACTCCACCAGTTTAGAGCAAGAGAAGTATCTCCAGGCAGTGATCAATTCCATGCCACACTATGCAGACACGGGTGGGCGCAACACTCTCAGTGGCTTCACTTCTGCTCACATGCACAGCTCAGGTTTGTGACATCTTCCTTTTTGTTAAGAAGTTATCAGTGGAGTAAGATGTGAATTGGTTGCATCTGGAAGTGAGTGAAGTCAAGAGTGCTTAATTGTCATTTGCACTGAAACGGAACAATTCAAATCTTATTTGCAGCAGCACAATAGGTTTGTAATCACAGTACTCAATAGATAACTTGACAAAAAAAAAGTTCAACAAATAAAAAACACCAATATAGTGCAAATTAAAACAAACCTTGAAATCCCTAGTCCAACCAAGGTAGTTGGAAGTTTAGTTGATGTTTGTAGTTTTCAGTAGCCTGATGGATGTTGGGAAGAAGCTGTTCCTTAACCCTGAATGTCACAGTTTTCAGACTCCTATATCTTCTTCCAGATTGCAGGAGTGAAATGAGAGCATAGTGGTGGTTTGAGTCCTTAATGATGCTGGCTACGTTTTTGAGGCAACATCTCCCATAGATCCTTTCTTTAGTGGGGTGGTCAGTACCTGTGAGACAGTGTCCACCACTTTTTATAATCTTCATTCATGGGCATTTCAGTTACTGAACCAGACCGTGATGCAACTAGTCAATATGCTCCTTCCTGTACACCTGTTGAAGTTCAAGAGAGTATTTGTCGACATATCATATCTCCACAATCTTCCAAAGGAAGTAGGTATAGAAAAGCTTGCTTTATGATTGATTCAGAGTGCTGAGCCCAGACTGATCTTCAGAGATATGTTTGCCCAGGAACTTGAAGTTGTTGACTCTCCACAACCAAACGTTGATGAAGACAGGTTTGTGGATCCTCGATCTGCTTCTACTAAAGTCAACAATCTACTCCTTGGCTTTACTGATGTTGAGAGCAAGATTATTGGTCTGGCATCATTCAACCAGACGATTGATCTCCCTCCTATACTCTGACTCTTCATTACCTGGAATTCATCAAATAATGATGGTGTCATCTGCTCCTTTAAAGATGGAGTTGAAACCATGTCTGGCTACACAGTCATGGATGTACAGTGAGTAGAACAAGGTACTGAGCACAGAGCCTTGGGTGCCTCGATGCTGATGGTTATGGAGGAGGATTCATACCGATTGTGTTCTGTTGTTGAGGGCTTTGAGAATCAAGTTGCAAAGGGATGCACAGAGACCCAGTTCCCTGACCTTGGTAACAAGTTTGGGGGGGATGACAGTGTTGAACTCTGAGCTGTAGTCGATGAACAACAGCCTGATATATGTGTTTTTATTGTCCAAGTGATCCAGTGCAGAGTGGAGAGCCAGTGATATGGCATCTCCTATTGATCTATTGTGGTGGTCGGCAAATTGTAGTGGGTCCAGGTTCTTGCTCAGGTAGGAGTTGATATGCGCCATAACCAATCTCTCAAGTACTTCGTTACCACGGACATTAGTGCCACCAGTCGGTCGTCGTTGAGCCATGTTATCTTATGGTATAACTGCAAGTTATGCCAAAACAAGCTAATTGTTAAGCAATAGACAAACTGCTGAAGGAACTCCAGTGAGTCAGGCATTATCTGTGGAGGGAAATGGATGAGTGACGTTTTGCGTTACTATTAGGCTAGTCCCGGGATGGCTTTGATTCTGGTCAATCTTCATAATCTCTAATATTACTCAAGTTTGTGTGATGTACTTCTGCCTCCCAACCACCCAACTGTGTCCAAGGCCAAAAATGTCCTGATCCTGTACTTTTAATTTAAAATACTCCAAAATTGGCCTCCTCACTATTTAAAATGCCATGTTTAGGTAAAATGCAAAAATAAGGCTGTGTTATTGAAGTTGAATGAAACCCTTCAGTTACGTAACAGTTGAAGTATTAGGATATGCTGCATGTGGATTCTCTCAATGCTGATTGACATGAATGACAGATATGAAAGATTGAGATTGAGTTTTTTCTGGCCACTGGCTTACGCTCAACACGTAGATTATCCTTCTGTTTCCCTGCTGGTATCAATCTTTCTTTGACTTGTGCTCTGCTAAATTATAGGGGAAATCTACTTGACCTGGTGGAGTGGATTTGATGAACGAATGGCCTAATTCTATCATGACCTGTTTCGTGGTTTTATTTCTGGTTCCTTCACAGTATTTCTTTCCTTTTCTACTCTGGGGAATCTGTTCTTGATCTATCTCTTGTAATGTTCTGTAGACTCATCTGATAAACAGAGGCAGCCAAAGATTGGTGTACTGATAAAACAGGTGATGGGTGGAAAGGAAGATGTGCCGAGTACTTTCAGTCGCGGAGGTGAGAATCGCTGAATCCCTTAAGCATGCACATAATTGGTGATTTATCCTTAAGAATCCTATTCTTCAAATCTGTCTTCTGAACTGTAACTCCGTTGCAGCAGGATCGATGGGAGAGCGGTGCAGCTGTTGGCATTGATGCTTTAGTCAGCAGTAGCCCTAAATCTGCTTCTAACAGACTAAACCAACTCGACAAAAGTACTGGGTTACGGCAGACCTACAAAATCCTTGAGACTAAATAGAGGTGGGGAAACAGGCACGTTTGGGAGTTTTGCACTAGGAAGCAATGGCTCACATTGAAATTTAAAGTGAGAACTCTGAGCTCATTAACGCTGAACCTAAGTGATGGCAAACAAAAATTGTACTGGGAAATGCATTTTAATCTCCCACCCTGGCCCGTCATGGAAAGTTCCTAGGTCCACTCAAATTGCTGAGCATGTCCTCTGAAATAATGGGTATTAGTGTTGTAAAGACTAAAATGGATATAACTGCTCCATCCTGGAGAGAAGTGGGTATAATTTCCCTGTATGGGACTAGTGCGCTCTGTTAGAGAAGGGTCTCGACCCGAAACGTCACCCTTTCTCTCCATAGATGCTGCCTGTCCCGCTGAGTTACTGCAGCATTTTGTGTCTACCTTTTCTAGACTGAAATGGGTTTTGCAATATCTTGTATTAGATGATAATGAATAAAAATGTGCTGCTAGCGGTGTCAGTCCAATGCCAAACCATTGTGTGTTATGTTCATTGAGACTGGTATGTCTGACCTGTGGAGTTAATTAATTCTGAGTATGTCACTGCATTTAACTATTATGTGACATGTTTAATTCCTGGAGAAAGTTCACCAACTTAATTTCATGCTGTGCCTTCTCAGTATTAGGAAACAGAGCCAGAGTCATCACTCTGGCAAATCCAAGGGCCACATTGAAGGGGAGAGAAAGCCCTCAAGGTATAGTATTGCGCACAAGGACAATAACCCATATTACCCTTGTGTTTGAAAGGGCTAACAACAAGAATAAGTGAAGGCAAGAAATGATCTGCTTCGGCATGTAGAATGACATTGCCTGTTCTAACACCTTTAACTGCCTGTTGCACTCTCTTGACTAAATTAGTTATGGCTTAAGCCTTTGCTCAGCAGCAGATAAAGCTGCAAGAGGTGAATATCCTGAAATTCACCTTATCTATGTCCAATAACTATATTTCAGGTATGATATAATCCGTAATATATTTAAAATCTTGCATCTGCATGCAGCCCGCACCTTGCAACGTTGACCTTTCCCATTATAATGTTTTCTAGATAAGCATGTCCTCTCAATTCACATTTCTTCTGGTGCATCACCATTCCAGGTTTTTGAAGTGGGGGTCACCATTAATCAGAAAATTAAATTCATCAGCCTCAAATACTGTAGGGACAAGAATGGAATATTGGTTGCATATCTTTGGTAACTCTTCTTGACTCTCCTGTCTCTTTCCACCACCTGCCTTCTGCAAGGCACACATCGGGAGAATAGAATACTCTACACTTGCTTGTATGTGGGTAGCTCCAACATTCAAGAAGATCAACACAATCCAGGACAACACAGAGGATGCTTGACATCCCCTCTGCTTCCGTAGCCACATCTAACTCCCTCTTAAATATAGCCAATGAACTGGCCTCAACTACCTTCTGTGGCAGAGAATTCCAAAGATTCACCACTCTCTGTGTGAAAAAAAATGTTCTCATCTCGGTCCTAAAAGACTTCCCCCTTATCCTTAAACTGTGACCCCTTGTTCTGGACGTCCCCAATATCGGGAACAATCTTCCTGCATCTAGCCTGTCCAACCCCTTAAGAATTTTGTAAGTTTCTATAAGATCCCCCCTCAATCTTCTAAATTCCAGCGAGTACAAACCGAGTCTATCTAGTCTTTCTTCATATGAAAGTCCTGCCATCCCAGGAATATTCTACATCATATTCTACATCATCTATAGCAGTGAGACTAAACGTAGACTAGGTGACCCTTTTGCCAAACACCGCCCTGTCCACCAAAGCCTGCTGGAGCTCCCAATTGGCAGCCTCCAATCCACAGGAACTGATCCTGAATCTATTGAACATTGGAAAATGATCACCAATGCATCCACTATTTCTAGAGCCACCTCCCTGAGTACCCTGGGATGTAGACCATCAGGCCCTGGGGATTTATCAACCTTCAGTTCCATCAGTCTACCCAATACTATTTCTCGCCTAATGCAAATTTCTTTCAGTTCCTCCATCCCCCTAGATCCTCTGTCCTCTAGTACATCTGGGAGATTGTTTGTGTCTCCTTAGTGAAGACAGATCTGAAGTACCTGTTCAACTCTTCTGCCATTTCCTTGTTACCCATAATAATTTCACCCGTGTCTGCCTTCAAGGGACCCACATTTGTCTTTGCTAACCTTTTTCTCTTAACATATCTAAAGTAGCTTTTACTATCTTTATATTCTTGGCCAGCTTCCCCTCGTACTTCATCTTTTCAGCCTGTATTGCCTGTTTTGTTACCTTCTGTTGTCCTTTGACAATTTCCCAATCCTCTGGCTTCCTGCTACTCTTTGCTGTGTTATCCATCTTTTCTTTTAGTTTTATTCCATCCCTAACTTCCCTTGTCAGCCATGGTTGCCTCCTACTCCCCTTAGAATATTTCTTTCGCTTTGGAATGAAATGATCCTGCATCTTCTGGATTATGCCCAGAAATTCCTACCATTGCTGTTCCACCGTCATTCCTGCTAGGATCCCTTTCCATTTACCTTGGCCAGCTCCTCTCTCTTGCCTTCATAGTCCTATTTGTTCAACTGCAACACTGATACTCCCAATTTAACCTTATCCCTCTCAAATTGCAGATTAAAACTAATCATATTATGATCACTATCTCCAAGCGGTTCCTTTACCTCAAATTCTCTTTATCAAATCTGGTTCATTGGCCAACACTAAATCCAGAATTGCCTTTTCTCTGGTAGGCTCCAGTACAAGCTGCTCCAAGAATCCATTTGGGAGGCACTCTACAAACTCTCTTTCGCATTACTTTTGTTACATGCCAGTTTTAACTCCTGCTGCAACTTACACCCTACATCCGGGCTACTATTTGGGGGTCTGTAGATAACTCCAATTAGTGTCTTCTTACCTTTACAATTTCTTAACTCTATCCACAGAGACTCTACCTCATCAGTCCCTATGTCACCCCTCGCAAGGGACTGAATTTCGTCCCTCACCAATAGAGTTACCCCACCACCTCTGCCCACCTGCCTGTCCTTCCTATAGGATGTATAACCCTGAATATTAAGTTCACAGGCCCGATCCTCCTGCAGCAACGTCTCTGTAATCCCCACAATGTCATATCTACCAATCTCTAACTGAGCCTCAAGCTCATCTACTTTACTTCTTATACTTAGACAAACTATAAGAATGCCACCTCATATTTTGCTTGGTAACCTACAACCCAAAGGCATAAACATTGAATTCTCCAATTTCAAGTAAACCACTGCCCCACCCTTTTCATTCCCTTCCATCACGTGCACAATTTCCCCAATGTACACATGTATTTCTCACCATCCCTGCCACTCTGTTCCTTTACTCCTCCTGCTCATCGCCCACCCCTCCCTACTTTAGAGGCCCATTTTCCTTTTATCACCCCTTTTTCCCTCTCCTCTTTCCCGTAATCCTCGACCTACATCCTTCCCTCTGGCTTTACATGTCACTCCTCCACTTCCTTCCTGTCTGATACTTTCTTGTCTCCATTTCACCTCTAGACATTGTCACTATGTCCACACATCTGCCAATCACATCCTTTCACTGGTATCTACTTATCACTTGCCAGGCTTTGTCTTACCCGTATCTCTTTTTTCCAGCTTCTTCCCTTCCCCCCCCACCACTACATCAACCAGAAGTGTCCCCATCCAAAACATAATTTGATCGTTTCCTTCCACAGTTACTGCCAGACCTGCCTGATTTTTTGCTCAGATTCCATCATCTGCAGTCTATTATTTCTCCATCATAAATTCAACTTTAATTGCCAATTATGTGCCCATTTTGCAAATTTACTAAAGTCCTACTGTAATTTGACTACCCAACCATTACCTACCCATGATTTTAGATTTTATCCTGACTGTTCTTGCACTATGTCTCTGAATGTTTTCTGAAAAAAATTAAGTAACAATTCCATTATCAGTCCCATCACTGACATTAGATTGGCTGCTCTAGAGTTTACTGAACAAGTTATTCCAGTCTTTGAATAGGAAGGTACGAACATAAACTAGCTCGTCAGTGCTTTGGCACTGTTCCAGTATTTAATTTGCTTAGATGCAACCACCCAATGATTTCATTTTCCTCACGTTGAAAAGTTTATTAATTATCTTTTCCTTTTCCAACATATCTTTAGCACATTGAATTATTTTGAATGCCATGTCCATGTAATTGCCATCCTGATAGATTCGGTAGTACAGTTGCCAATTTGCTGTCATTACCTGAGTTTTTCACGTTCATCTGTTGGTTTTCAATAAGTCCACAATTGTTCATTTCACCGCCATGTTAGCATCTAAAATGTGGCACACACTTTCAATCCACTAACCATATTCCTTTGGTAAACAAAACTCCAATTACTAGAATCTAAAATAAAAATAAGTGCAGGAAGAACTCGGCCAGTCAAGCAGCATCTGTAGAAAGATAAACCAATTAAGTTTTTGGGTCTGCAACCCTTCCTTTCTCCCACCCTTTCCTGATGTGTGTCATGCCCTCTCCACTTTCATGTTGCATCCACAACTCTGCTGACGTGTCCCCATCTTCCTTCTATTAATCATTCCTTCTCATGTAACACCCTAGATTCATTAAATTGAGGTGCCAACAGGGAATTGGTGATTGATGCTGGCAGTATTGCCTCAACAGAGATTAATTTTAGAGCTGAGGTTGAATCTGAAGATGGGATGACAATTTAACATTAGCTTTACCTTTCTTCTCCAGGCAAATGGGGCAGTATCCGGGGTAGCGGACGATTGAGTGCTTATTCCTTGAATTCAGATGTGGGGATCCGATTAGCAGGCAAAGAAACATTGTCGCTGCAGGCAAATGGAGGTCCATCAGACTCGCACTATTTCAGGCAGCAGCGAGCCGGCCTATACATCATCGGGGACAAGTCTCAGCTAAAAGTGAGAACACTATCTTGAAATGCTTGAGACATACTTTGCAATACAAGTTCATCCAGAATAATCTATAAGAAAAAATAATAGGATTGGTATTGATTTATTATTGTGATATGTACCAAGATACAGTGGAAAAACTTTGTTTGCATGCTATCCAGTCAAACCATACTATGCATGAGTACAATCATGTCATACACAAGTACAACAGGTAGCGCAAAGAGAAAAATACTAGAGAACACACATAGCATGATTAGCAAGCTTGCAGATGAACCAATAGTGGGTGGTATTGTAGTTAATAAAGATGGTTGTCAAAAAATGCAGCAGGACCTTGATCGGTTGGGCAGGTGGGCTGAGGAATGGTTGATGGAATTTAATACAGAGAAATGTGAGGTGCTGCGTTTTGGGAAGACTAACATGGGCTTACACAGTGAATGGTAGTGTGGTGGGGCGTATTGCAGAGCAGAGGGATCTAGGAGTGCAGGTACATAGTTTGTTAAAAGTGGCATCACAGGTAGATAAGGTGGTCAAAAAGGCTTTTGGCACCTTGGCCTTCATCAGTAAAAGTATTGAGTATAGAAGTTGGATGGTCATATTGCACTTATATAAAACGTTGGTGAGGATGTATTTAGAGTAGTGTGTTCAATTCGGGGCGTCATGTTATAGGAAAGATGTTGTCATGCTGGAAAGGGTGCAGATTTACGAAGATGCTCCAGGATCTGAGCTATAGGGAGAGGTTGAAAAGGCTAGAACTCCAATCCTTGGAGCGCAGGAGCTTGAGTGGTGATCTTATAGAGGTGTACAAAATCATGAGTGGAATAGATCGGGTAGATGCACAGAGTCTCTTGCCCAGAGTAGGGAAATCGAGAACCAGAGGGCATAGGTTTAAGGTGAGGAGGGAAAGATATAATTGAAACCTGAGGAGGAACTTTTACACACAAAGGTATGGTGGGTGTATGGAACAAGCTGCCTGAGGAAGTAGTTGAGGCAGGTACTATCGCAATGTTTAAGAAACATTTAGACAGGTACATGGAATGAACAGGTTTAGAGAAATAAGGGCCAAACGCAGGCATGTGGGACTAGTGTAGATGGGACATGTTAGTCGGTGTGGGCAAGTTTGGCCAAAGGGCCTGTTTCCACGCTGTATGATTGCAGAATATTGTGTTACAAAAAAAGAAGAATACATTAGAACATCTCTTTAAATCTCTGCCACTGTCTCAAAGTGCTATCCTCTCACTAATTGCTGTTGATTTGATATTGGGTATTTGTTGTAGCTTATGATGCAGTGTACAATAGCCCAATGTCTAGTGAATTGATGACTCAAAAAGGAATCGGATTGATGTATCTCTCTCATTGGAGTATCCATAGCAGCAATTGCCAT
This sequence comes from Rhinoraja longicauda, assembly GCF_053455715.1. Classification (NCBI taxonomy): domain Eukaryota; kingdom Metazoa; phylum Chordata; class Chondrichthyes; order Rajiformes; family Arhynchobatidae; genus Rhinoraja; species Rhinoraja longicauda. Next base: position 13,078,259 of record NC_135975.1, read on the forward strand.
AAATAATTGCATTCAAAGAACCCTGGATTATTGGAATCTATTGGTTGACTAGCCGTGGGCCCAAAACTCTCCTGCATTGGTTCAGCACCCTCTTCTCCCCTATTCCCCCCTCCGCCCACTCTCCCCTCCCTCCCTCCCCTCCCCCCTCCCCTCTCCCTCCCCCTCTCCCCTCCCTCCTCCCGGCCTGGGCGGCCGCCATTAGTGGAGCGGGGGCTTGGGAGAGAGAGTCCTGTCCAGTCCTGGTCGGGGGGTTCAGTGCGGTGGGTAGATGGTGGCGCCTCTCCCTCGGGTCGACGCCGCTGGACTCATCCCTCCCGCCTCCCGGCCCGTACGGCCACCGGTGCTGCTGGACTCTGGGCGGCGTGGGGAAGGCGCTGAGCCGGCCGGGGAGAGGAAGGGGAAGGAGGAGCCGAGGGCAGGCCCAGTGCCAGGCCCAGGCCTCGGCCTCCACCAACGGCCGGCCGTCCACCGCTGCTGCTGCCTTTCCCCTTGGCCCACCTCAGGCCCAGGCTCTGGCTGCTTCCCCCGGCACCAGGCTTGGCTCTTCAACCGCTTCGGAGCCGGCAAACCCGTCTCCAAGAGACAGGCGGCCGAGTCCTGCTACTACCCGAGATCAACGGGCCCCAACTGCGCAGGCACGGACGCGTTTGTTCTGCGCACGCGCAGATGCGGCGGTCACCTTACGTAAGTACCAGATCAACGGGGCCCCAACTGCGCTCGCATGCGCGTTTTTTTTAACTTTAAAATGTGAATAACTTAAAAATATAACATCAATTTCAATGAAACATCTTCTATAGGACCATGGGACGACAGTGAGTAAGGTGGGCCTCAAATTGTCGCTCTATCGTGTACTGTTTTGGCTGTAGTTCAGGAACAAGCAAACAAATGAGTTCTAGTATATAGATGGAACATTCTGGAGAAATTCTGTCAAGTAAAAGATGAAACCAGTTTGAGAGTTGTCAGTTTGGGGTGCTTTGAAGTGAGATATTGTGTTGCTTGATAACTGGGCATCCCTCAAAATGTAAGTAATTATATGCTGAATTTACAGTAGACCAGAAACTCAAACATTTCATTGTTTGTCCAGGGGGCAAAGCAGGACCCGCTGCAACAGTGGGAGGTCGTCCCTATTGACATATTTGATGTACGACAGGTGAAGAACAGCTTTAAAAAGCTGATGAAGGCATGTGTGCCAAGTTCAGCGTGCACTGAATCTAACACATCCTACTACCATTCACTGGAGGAATCAGACTGGCTCTCACAGGTATTTCAACATATTTCTTTCTCCTCTAAATCTAACACCTCTTCTTCTACCCTATCCATCTATAACACCCACTCCCATTTTTTTCTGATCCCTTTCTCCTTTTTTTCCAGCTCTGACTCATTATTTTTGCATCCTCTCTGACCATCCCACTTTCTTCTTGCGCTGACCCCTTTTTGTTTTCTTTTACTAGTTGCACAAGTTGCTCCAGGTCTCAGTGCTGGTTGTTGAGTTGTTGGACAATGGATCCTCGGTGCTCATCAGTCTGGAGGATGGCTGGGATGTAACCACTAAGGTACCTGCACTTACTTATCAAGCTGAAGTTTTTTTTCCCTTCCATATTTGTAAGAGAAAAGAATATATCTTAATGATTTTTAAAAAATATTTCCCTCATAACCTGGAGCTACTCACTGCACTGAGCAGCTCCTGGTTATGAGGGGGGTCACAATTATGTGCTCTTAGTAACCACGTTTCCTGAGGATGTTTTAAAGGGCCATTGCAGCATGTCTGATTGGAATCTCACCTGTCCCTATTCATAGGCATACCAATCGCTACATACATCTTCAAGTACATCCATGCTTCCCACCATTCAGGACTGTGCATACTTTCTAGCAGGAGACGACAGAAAGTGATTGGGAGACAGCATCTTGTTTGATAATTCACTTGACCCCAGCAGAGTCAAAGATAACTCTGTGTTCCTATCTGATCAGTACATTCTTCGCCCATCTGGCCGAACACTACAGTGGGAAGCATAGTCACCCATTGGCTCCTTAGAGCTTTCCCAAGAAAAAGATTACACAATAAAACTGCAACCAAGGGGAAAAGTTTGCATTGAGAATGCCCCAAGATCTGTTCTCGGGTTTCATTTAGCTTGGCCAGGGCTGGTGCAGCAACCTCTTTTCAGACTGCGTGTGGGTATGTTTATAAAGAACCACCCTTAATTAAACCACAGCAGACTTGTTAATGGAGCAGGTTGTTCAAGACAAGGAAAGTGGTTTTGAGAGCTGAGGTATGATGGAGCGGTCCATCTCCACGAGCACTGCAAGGGTGGACACTGCAAAGGCTACTTCTGCAGTTACTGTGATCAGTACGTGCCCACTGGTAATAAATATAAGGCATTTTGTGTATCGGGCAGAACATTCCCCGATTAGGGCATTCTCTTATGGGGCGCTCAAAAGAGCAGGGGAATAAGCCCTGTTGTCTGGCCAATTGTTATCTCTCAGCTAACACGAAAGACAAGAACTGATTATTAACTTGCTATTGGTAAGAATTTGTTGTGTATAAATTGGTTTCATTTCTCATTGCACAGTGACTGCACTTCAAAGATACTTCAGTTGTAACTCTTGGAGGCAGTAAGATTTTCAATATTAAATTGGAGATTATTTATAGTGCATTTATTTAGCATTAGTAAACCACAAGAAATCAAAAATCCTGTAATTTATTTCTAAAAGAACAGAATTTGAAAGCAGAGAAGCTACATTATTCTTATTTAGAGCCATGGCAAAACTTATGAGGAGTTCTCTCTGTTATGATCTCCATAATATAGTACCAATTTAGAGATGCTGAAGATGTACAAGGATACTGTCTAAACTGAAACACTTACCTGGAATGATTGTAGGTCATTTAACTAGTAAACGAAGGCTCGGATGTGACCAGGTATAGGTCTTCGACGGTAATGAAATTTGTGGAGATGTTTCTGTCCATGAAGGAGTCCAATGCTGAGACAAGATGCTTTTTATGGTACCATTGGTGTGATTTTAATCTGGAACTCGCTACCATGAATGTAATTGTTGTGGGAAGTGTAGCTGAACTTGAGAGGAATCTAGATGAGCACAAAGTACAGATAGTAAGTTATATTGAAGTAGAATGAAAAAGGTTGAGGGGAGATACTAATAGCGTCATAGAGGCTATGAGATGAAATAGCTTTCCATCACAACTCTCAATTAGCCTTTTCCTGACATCTTTTGCATAGTAGAATAAATGGATTGGTTATTCTAACTTGTTCTTGAATTGCTTTCAGGTAGTGTCCTTAGTGCAGTTGTTGTCTGACCAACATTACAGAACATTGGAAGGCTTCCGACTTCTGGTTGAGAAGGAATGGCTGTCATTTGGGCACCGTTTCAGTCATCGTGGTGCTCAGACAATGGCCAGTCAGAGCAGTGGCTTCACACCAGTCTTCCTACAATTTCTTGACTGTGTACATCAGGTAGGTGCTTTACAAAGTGACTTTTGGCACCTTGGCATTTATCACAGAAACATGCAGTTATCCTATGATTTTCCATCAAGGTGTGTAGATTGTAAACACAAGGAACTGTATATGCTGGTTACAAAAACAGACTCAAAGTGCTCCAGTAACACAGTAGGTCAGGCAGCATCTCTGGAGGACATGGATAGGCAACGTTTTGGTCTGGGACCCTTCAGACTGATTGTGGGGGGTAAACTGAAGGAGAAGTGGGGACAGGACAAAGCCTGACAAGTGATAGGTGGATACAGGGCCGGTTTTGATCTGCAGATGGTTGGACAACGGGGACAGGGTGAAGGGAAAACGGAGAAATAGATGTGTATCCAGATGGAGCACAGGGAAGTGAGGGGTGGTATTTGTACGTTAGTTACTTAAAATTGGAGATTTCAATGTTCATAACATTAGATTATAAGCCACCCAAGTAGAACATGAGACGCGGTTCCTCCAGTTTGCATGTGGCCCCACTCCAGCAATGGCGGAGGTCCAGGACAGAAAGGTTAGAATGAGAATGGGAAGAGAAGTTAAAATGGTTAGCAACGAGGAAATCCTGCAGACCCTGGCGGACCGCGCACGTGTTCTATGAAACAGTTGCCTAGTCTACACTTGGTCTAGTTGATGTAAAGGGGGCCATGTGGGGAACACCAAATGCAGTATATAAGGTTAGAGGAAGAACAGCTGGGGTCCCTGGATGGATGCAATTGAGGAGGTGTAGGGGCGGGTGGTAAATTTCCTGCAGGGAAAGTTTTTGGTAAGGGGGTGGTTGGGTGAGAAGGGATAAATGAACTAAGGAGTTATAGAGAGAGGGGTCTCTGCCTACCATGGAAAGGGGTGGGGATGGGAAGATGTGACTGGTGGTGGCATCACGTTGAAGGTGACGGATATATCACAGAATTATGTGATGGATGCATAGGCTAGGTGGAGGGGAAAAGGATCAGGAGAAATCTGTCTTTGTTCAGTCTGAGGGGAGGGGGAGCAAGAGCTGAACTACAAAACACAAAGGAGATGTGGATCAATGGCATCGGGGGAAACCACATTTACTGAAGAAAGAAGACATCTTGGATGTCCCAGAATGGAGAGCCTCACCTTGGGAGCAAATGTATCAGAGGCAGAAAAATTGAGAGTAGCAGATGGTGTCTTTGCAAGGGGCGGGATACGAGGAGATATAGGATGGTGTGTCGATTTCTGCTTCATGTAGTTAAAGGCTCAAAAACCATTCACCTACCTTAAGTGTCGTCCTCTATCCCATCTATCTCTGTATCAGCAGTTCTATCAATGAGTAGAGTTCATGGAAGAGCTGACTGTATGGGAAGATTAGTGTCAATATCCCGATGAGATTATTTTTTAGTATACCCAATAAACTCCCTGGTGATGTGCTCTGTAGGCAGCATTGATACTATGTAAATAGTATTTTCATTAGATGACCAATTACCAGTTATCACCAGTGTTGAGTGAATTAATGAACCTTCTTGTTTTGAGGTTTAATCTCCTCCCTCTTGAACATTAAATCATCGATGTTGTTATTTCATAAAGATCATGGAAACCTCACCTTCTGTCCTACTACTTCTTCTTTCGTATGTCAACTACAACAATCAAAAGTGGCAATTGGTGCTTCAGAGTACGTAGTTAACGCTTTGCTGCAAATTTTGCCAGTTCTGTAGAACTACCCAGGGTTGACGAGGACGTAAAGCAGCACCCACCCACCCCTCCTTCTGTCTTGTCTATTATCCCGTTAACACAGTCAAGATTATTTGGTCTGCAGTTAATCCACATTATTGCACTTGGGGGAGTTTGTTCCATACATATTGACCAGACGTCATGGTTGTAAAATGCTTTTGGACAACCTAATGGTCACAAAAGCTATTGGTGAAATGCCGTTATTTTCCTTTTTATAAAATCGTCAAAGAAATCGCACAAGTGTAGATTATCTTAGAAATAATACTATACTAAAGAGATTAAATGACCAAAAGACTAATGGTTATTTATAAACTCAGCTGTATCTAGATAATTCAGATGACTAACTAATTGAATCTTCCTAGGATTTATGTAAGTTGATACAGTTAAGTTACTATTTGACTCCCTGTATGATCGCTATTAACATCAACAAGTCAATTTATTGAACTGAGTGTGTAAGAAGGAACTACAGATGCTGGTTTGAACCGAAGATAGACAAAAAAAGCTGGAGTAACTCAGCAGGACAGGCAGCATTGGAAGGAATGGGCGACGTTTCGGGTCTAGACCCTTCTTCAGACTGAGTGCTTTGTACCAATGCCATACTTTCTAAATCTTACACGCCCTCACATTTACAGCCAATGTGATTTTATCCTTCCAAACCCACTTATGTCCACCACGAGGGCGGCACGGTGGCGCAGCGGTAGAGTTGCTGCTTTACAGCGAATGCAGCGCCGGAGACTCAGGTTCAATCCTGACTACGGGTGCTGCACTGTAAGGAGTTTGTACGTTCTCCCCGTGACCTGCGTGGGTTTACTCCGAGATCTTCGGTTTCCTCCCACACTCCAAAGACGTACAGGTATGTAGGTTAATTGGCTGGGTAAATGTAAAAATTGTCCCTAGTAGGTGTAGGATAGTGTTAATGTACGGGGATCGCTGGGCGGCACGGACTTGGAGGGCCGAAAAGGCCTGTTTCCGGCTGTATGTATATGATATGATATGATATGATACCTCCAACTGCATACTGTATTTTGCCAGCTGGCCCACCCCATCCGCACTTTCCCTGTGCAGTGGCCACACTAACAATTGGTGATTAATGGTCTGGGTTCCTGTAGCAACTCATCATTTGCACCTGACAATGGATCTTTGCTGAGTTCCTGCAGGCAGTTCTCCTAATTATTTCCTTTCTATTTTCAGATTCATTTGCAATTTCCGATGGAGTTTGAGTTCAGTCAATATTACCTAAAATTTCTGGCATATCATTACGTGTCCAACCGCTTCCGAACTTTCTTGCTGGATTCTGATCATGAAAGGATTGAACTTGGTAAAATTGCAACCAGCTTCTTCTAGTTGTCTTTATAAGAGTGGGGGGAACGGATAGTGTGTTAGAGGAAGATGTCTCAGTGGGTTAACACGAGGTTGTAGGATGGGTTGGCGCTCCCATAGCTCATTAGGGCACCCAGAAGTACTGGCAACAATTTCAGCCTGCTTCTTGGAATAAAGATTTGTGCAGACTGATGTGGAGGTCTGACTGCTGTTTGCTCTGAGGTTTTTGATTTCAAGTTGCACTTCAAAAACTCATTGCAGACTGATGAGCTAAAGGCTGGTCTCTGAGTAGGATGTTAATGGCCAGAATTTTACTACTAAAATGGACCATTTTGTGCCTTGCTCTCAAACATGTTTTGTGATAAAAGATAATATCCCAGACATCAGATTGTCCTCATTCACGGATTGCGGAAGAAAATGCCACAAATGTAGATTTTTTTTGTTTAAATGTGCAAATGAGGGAAATGCATATGCATTTGTCTATTTTCAGTTTATAACTAGCCCTCATTATAGCTTATGCACAAGGAACTGCAGATATTGGTTTACAATAAAAAGACACAATGGGCTGGAGTAATTCAGGAGGTCAGGCAGCATCTCCGGCGTGAGTACGTGACATTTCAGGTCGGATCTTTCTTCAGACCCTTGAGTCTGAAGAAGGATTCTAACCTAAAACGTTGCTGATCCTGAGATGCTGCCTGACCCGCTGCATTACACCAGCCCTTTATGTCTTAATTATAGCTTGTTGATTATGCTGCTCTGAAGTTTTTGATTTAATTCGTCTTTGGAACTCGTGCAGGCTGATAAGCTCAAGGAGTTCTAGTCTCCAGTAAGATTTTAAAAAACTGTAATGGGATGAAATTTCCTCCAAAGATAGCACTGATCTCGTTAGAGGCCCTTGCTCGTCCTATTCCGCCTTGTAGACAAAAGTCCATAATATTGTATTATGTAATAGCCTTGATGTAGTTTTATGGGTTAGTTTTTTCTGACTGCATCCCACAGGACTGATGTACGAAGAGAAAGGTGAGCGAAAGAGCCAACACATATACAAATCTGTGTGGGACTACATTGACAGACTGAGTAAAAAAACGCCAGTCTTCTTCAATTATCTGTATGCACCCGAAGATGGAGAGGTGAGATTTCTTGCTGTTTTTTGTGTGAAAGTGGAGCTTTTTTCAAAAGAATAGGTGACGTTTATGTATTTCGCTACGATGACCTCATTAACTATTGATCTAACTGTGGTGACTTCCGATAATCCACAGAATGTTGGTCCAATTGAAGACAGGTTATAAATCCCACTTATTCCAGACTCTTGTTAACCTGCAGGTTTTGAGGCCATATGGAAACATTTCCAATCTGAAGGTTTGGGATTATTACACACATGAGACACTTTCTGAAGGACCACCATATGATTGGGAGCTAGTGTATGGTCGACGAGAACAAGTGGATGATGGGGAAAGAATGGATACCATGGCTCCACAGACTAATCGCAAGATTGTCTGGCCCTGTTATGACAACCAGAATAAGACAGAACCTGATGCTATCAGCAAACTGTTGGAGGTAAAGTTTATACTGGAATTAGTGGGTGTGGGGTCATTATCTGGCAAGCAACTCTAAACTCGGTTGGTGGCTTACCCCCAGATTGTGCAGTGTTTGTGGTTCATATGTAAGTAGGTAATCAGCCAGTCTCCTCTGGCTTGAGTGTACAAACTTTCCCTTGAGAAAATACAAACAATCCATAATAAGAGCTTGTGTGATGTTTGTGTCACATTCAAATTTTAAGCATGTTTGACTATGGCTGGAGTGATACTGGAAACCTGAATTTTCTTTCCTCGTGTTTGGCAGGGTCCATGCATTTATTCAATTGTTAATCTGTGTAAAAATGTGAGTGTAGAATTCATGAATCTATTCTGCTGTCTACTGTGTGAGGGAGCATAATCAGATAAACTCTGACATCAGGGAGAATGGTCGGCGTGGACTGGTAGGGCCGGACAGGCCTGTTTCCATGCTGTAGTTGTTATATGGTTATTTAGCATTACCTCACTACTGCCTCCCTTGCAGAATCTCTAATCAGGCTGCTCGCCCAACATGCAGAACTGGATGGGCAGCTATTTCCTAAAGTGAAACACTGCTGTCACCAACGCTGTCACATCCTTAGTTCTTTTCGTAAACTCCAACATGTGAACACTCATTGCAGCCTCTTCCTGGGAGCAATGCTTAACTGAAATATTTTAGTCTGGGTTTAATACAGGCTTCTCATTCCTTGGTTCATTAATACCACCTATTATCAATTCATTAATCCCGATCAAGTCCCTCTCTTTCTCCAGTCATGTTGTGTTGAAATCTGCATATATGTTTTTTGTTACCTCTTGTTCCAAAGCACAGCTGGTCATTCAGCATTAGTATAATCTCTCAGAACGTGAAGTCATTCAACCCTTCTCTTTCATAGGCTTAATCATATCAAAACTCTCTCCTTTCTGTCCTATACTTCAGCATTACAATTCTTATCTTTGGGTTTAGGTTTATTACATTATTGTCACATGTACTGAGGTACAGTGAAATGTTTTGTTTTACATGCTATCCAATCAGATCTGATAATATTGATCATAAATACAATCAACTCTAACTCAACTACAAAAGGTGGAGCAAAGGGGAGAAGACAGTGGTAGACACAAAATGCTGGAGTAACTCAGCGGGACAGGCAGCATCTCTGGAGAAAAGGAATGGGTGGCGTTTCGGGTCGAGACCCTTCTTCAGACTGATGTCAGGGGAGTGGGCGGTACAGAGATAAAATGTAGTCGGAGACAGTAAGACTGTTGGGAGAATTCGGAATGGGGAGGGGATGGAGAGAGAGGGAAAGCAAATCTGAAGTTAGAGAAGTCAATGTTCATACCGCAGGGGTGTAAGCTACCCAAGCTAAATATGAGGTGCTTTTCTTCCAATTTGCACTGGGCCTCACTCTGGCGGAGGCCCAGGACAAAGGTCAGAATGGGAGGGGGAGTTAAAGTGCTGAGCAACTGAGAGATGAATAAGTTTATTGGCCAAGTATGTACACATACAAGGAATGTGCCTTGGTGCTCTGCTCACAAGTAACAACATGAACATACAGTAAACAATTAAGAATAAAGCATAAAACATCAGGTAGGTTTAGGCTGACTAAGCGGAGGTGTTCAGCGAAACGATCGCCGAGTCTGCGCTTGGTCTCACCGATATACAGGAGTTGACACCTGGAACAGCGAATACAGTAGATGAGGTTGGAGGAGGTGCAAGTGAATCTCTGCCTCACCTGAAAAGACTGTTGAGGTCCTTGGACGGAGTCAAGGGATGAGGTAAAGGGACAGGTGTTGCATCTCCTGCGGTTGCAGGGGAAAGTACCTGGTGGTTTGGGTGGGAAGGGACGAGTTGACCAGGGAGTTGCAGAGGCAGCAGTCTCTGCGGAAAGCAGAAAGGGGTGGAGAAGACAGTGTGTAGACTAGTATTCTCAGCATTGTAGCACAACAGTTCCATAGACAAAGTTCAATGGGGTAGAGGTGAATTGGAGAGAACTCCAGTTTATGGACGGTCCATTCAGAAGTGTGATAACAGAAGGGAAGAACCTGTTCTGGAGTCTGGTGATGTGCTCTTTCAAAATCTGTACCTTTTGCCGGACGGGAACAGGGAAATGTTATGATCGGGATGTGACAAATCTTTGAATATGTTGACTGCTTTCCGAGGCAGCATGAAATGTAGATTGACTCAATGGTGGGGAGAATGGTCTGTGAGATGGACTGGGCTACACCTATAACTCTGCAATTTTTTATGGTCTTGGGCAGAGCTGTTCCAATATTCATGCTGTGATGAAACCCAACAGTATATTTTCTATGGTGCATCTGTAGATGCTTGAAAGAGACATGCTGAATTCCCTCAATCTGCTGAAGAAGACTAAAGATATATTTACTTTGAAGTTCGTCTGAGGTTTTGCATATCCATTGTCTAAAATCTCCTGCAGCCCTAATATCTGGGCAATCTGTGCTCTCAATATGGCCCTTGAGTATCCTTGAATTGGTTTGGTTGTAACTTCAAGATCTGTCAATAAAGCTCTTGAATGCCCTCGCTAATTCTCTCCACCTCTTTACTTCTTTTAAGACACTTTTGAAAACTCACCTTTTTGGCCAAGCTTTTATTTCTTTACTCTTGATGGAGCTTGTAATTTTATTGTTTGACAAATTTCTATGAAGGAACTTGCAATGTTTTTGGTATGTTAATGGTGCTCTGCAGATGGAAATTGTTGCACAAAGGAAATGTAGAGGAGGGATGTGGATGCATCATAGAAACTGATCAGCTGTCCTTTTGTCTGAAAGTAATCAGTGATTATTTGTCCTTGGAATTCCAACAATGTAGGTGTAGAAATGAATGAATGTACGCTCTCCTTGTGTTTGACAGTGTGAGGTATGTGAATCTGGTTACGTGAACTTGTGTTTAAATAGATCATTGGGAAGACATGGAGCAATTAATCTGATCGCCTGTGCTAATATTGAATGGTAAGATTGTGAATTTAAGAATGATCACCTTTACATCCAACAGGAGATGCAGATGTTGGAGTGTGAGCTGGGTCAAGTGCCAGGTAAATGGAAAGAAACTTGGGACAAGATCAAAACCACCCAGCGGACAGAGAGCAAGCAGGAGGGTAAGGTAGGTCCGCACTGGAGCACTAATGTATTCACAGGAGTCCGACCCGAAACGTCACCTATCTATGTTCTCCAGAGATGCTACCTGAACCTCTGAGTTACTCCGGCACTTTATCTTTTTTTATAAACCAGCATCGGCTGTTCCTTTTTCTTACTCTTTGTTTTCCATGTTGCTGTGACCCTCTGCCTTGGACAAAAGACAGGAAATATAGGAAAGTAGAAACGTAACGTGCTCACCAGTGAAATTCAACTAAATCAATTCCTGACCTTGAATTATGAGCAGTATGTCTTCTGAAATTTGGAGAAATGGAGAGTCTTATTGCAGTTTAAAATTTATTTTAAAAACTCGGGGTGGTGGATGCTGAGTGGTTTATATCTGACTGATATCCCAAACAGGTCCTAGTCTCATAATAGAAGTGTGTTGGTTAGAAATGAGGTGAGTGCGAAGCGTGTATTATACTTAGTGGATGGTAGTTAAGTAGGGAAGGAGTGGCTGGGTGGAAATGGCAGGGGTGGTGTCCTGTAACTGGGGGGTTACCAGGGAGTGGATAAGGAATACATTTTTGTGGCTGTTCTTTGCTGAATCCCTTCTTTTTACAGCACTTGTCTTCAAGTTCCCTGTTGATATCATCAAGTCTGTCACACCATCGGCGATCGCAATGTGTTTATTTGCACGAGGCAGCTGTTGGTTCCACTTTGAATCTAAGTCTGGACACGGACAGCAGCACAACTTCCACTCCCTCCAGTGGTATCATGGGCCGCAAGAGCACAAGCACCTTGTACAGCCAGTTCCAGACATCAGAGAGTGAACACAGGTAGAGCAAAACTCCCCACGGGGCAAGTGGGAAGGCGGGAACTCTTCACATGGGCAGGTGTGGGTCTGTTTATCATGCTGTATTAAGCACCTGTTCCTTTGGTAACTGTGTCTTACCTCTGAGCCCGTGACACTGCTTACACATTCATTTGCTGGCGTGCTATTTTGCCTCTGATGTGCCAGGTAAAAATGGGAAACCCATGTATCCTCCAGTAGATGAATTGCAGTTCTGAAGGGTTACTTTTTAAACATAAGATTAATCTGATCAGGTGCACAATCAACTGGCCTACTTTCAGAAAATCCAGACCATCCCAAAATCATTCTTTTATAATAAAGCACAGAAAACAACAAAAAGATGCAAGCTACTTATGGTTGTATGTTGAGGTTTGATGGCCAACAAAGATGTTATTAACTATGTAAATGGATTGCTTCCCTCCCTCCATGATTTGAAAATTCATGCAGTGGTTATGAAATGTAGTTTATTACCTACACAGCACCGAAAAAGAGTACTGACTGGAAATGTCATCTGTCCATTCCCTCCACAGATGCTGCCCGACCCATTGAGTTCCTCCAGCATTATGTATTTTGTACAGTAAATCATTTATATACTTGTTCAATAAAAAGGATACTTTCTGCATCTCATACCATTGTGATGAATATATGAATATATACCGTGTAGGGATGAATATATCAATTGCTGGCTGAAGCCAAGAATCGTCCTAGCACCTGTGACCTCATTTTTGATAGAGCACATTTTACATAGCCATGGATTTTATGTCCATCGGATTTCATGTCCAAGGTTCAAAAAGTAGTCTTATGTGTTTGCAAGTCCCTTTCAAGGAACATACAACAGTATAGCACATGAACAGGCCCTTCAGCCGACAATGTCTGTGCCTGAACATGATGACAAGACCAACTCTTATCTGCCCTGCTTATAATCGATATCCCTCCATCCCCTATATATCCATATGCCTATCCAAAAGTCTCTTAAATGCCACTATTGTATCTGCCTCAACCACCACCAGTGGTTCCACTGGTTCCAGGCACTCACCATCTTGTGTAAAAACCTTGCCCTGCAAGGTTTTCCTTTAAACTTTGCCCCTCTCACCTTAAAGTTATGCCCTCTAATATTTGATTGTTCCATCCTGACTGTCTATGTGATCTATGCCTCTCATAATTTTGTATACTTGTATAAGATCTCCCCACAACCTCCAGCATTCCAGAGAAAACAATGCAAGTCTGCCCAACCTCTTCTTATAAGCTAATGACAACTGCACCTTTCCGAGCTCCTGCCTAATAATGTTGTATTTGCCTTACTCCAATTTAATACATTCCAGCAAGGTCCAGCCTTCCCCAAAATGCTCTTCCACTGTAATACCAGTCACCATGTCAAAATGTTATGGAGATGAGGGATTTCCAACAGTTAGAGGCTGTTAAAGTTAAGGGCTGCTATCCTTATACAAGACAAAGATAAGATGGCCTTCTAGAGGATTTTGATCATTGAGTCACTTGGCAGAGGAAATAATGTTTTTAATCAGAGATCTAAATTCGTTCAAAACCTCCCTACAATTGTCTTGAATCCTGCAAGAGAAATTATGGAGCAGTCTTTAAAAGAGCAGACAGGACCAGTTGAATAGCCATCTACTGTGCTGAGAGTTGCCACCATTTCTGTGATTCTAGGTCATACGAGGGAATACTGTACAAGAGGGGTGCTTTACTGAAAGCTTGGAAATCACGCTGGTTCGTACTTGACAAAACCAAACATCAGGTAACCCTGCACCTGTCTAGTCTTCTATTTTGTTTCACAGTGGGGCCTGTAGTACCCCAGGCAAAGGGCTTAACGGAGGTCTGAAGAAGGGTCTCGACCCGAAATGTCACCCATTCCTTCTCTCCAGAGATGTTGCCTGTCCCGCTGAGTTACTCCAGCATTTTGTGTCTGTCTTGGGCTAAAACACAACCCAGACGGAAAGTTAAAAAAAGACAGTACAACACTTGGTAATGTCATTACTGATCTGAATTGTATCCATTTTAGATGACATTGGTCATTGACATGGCATATAATATAGGTGCAGTTTATGTAGATTAGTGATACACTTTGGGATGAAACAACATAAAAAAGCAATTTAATCTAAATGATGATGGGGCCAAGCAAGAGGCCTGGAGATGAATCCACACAAACTTTGAAGCTAACAGGGAAGTTGGTCAGGTTGTTCATTTTAAAGTTAGAGTCTGGAGTGTGCCATGCAAGTGTGTGTAATCAGAATACGATACAGCTATCAAATGTGGACCTGGAATATTATCATGGTTGGTCAAGAATTAAGAGTATTTAATTGATGCGTACTGACAACAAGAACTCCGTACTTGGAACAACTTAACAACTTTGTAAACGCAATGCACACTTAAATTTTAAAAAATAAATCAACAAATAACAGTAATACTAGTGCAAAAAATACTAAGCCAGTGCAACCAAAGACACAGTCCATTGAAGTTCATAGTTGCTGAGGTTAGTTTTGTGTAATGTTCAAGAGCCTGATGGGACAAAAGTTATTCTTGAAGCTGATGGTCACACTTTTCAGGTCTCTGTACCTCCTTTGTGATGGTAGGAGAGAAAAGAGAATATGGTATGGGTGTAAGTTTGACAGCACGACCAAAGGACTGACACTATAGCTGAATGGCCTGATTGCCAAATTCTGAAACAAATGGAGGGTTTAAACATTAGGCAGGTAAATCATTCATGGATCATCAGACCAAACCAAACTTGGTAAGATGCTTCTCCTGGGAAACTATATTTCTTTAGTGTTTAAACCAAGCAATAGTAATCTGGGGATCGGGTGAAGCTAACAGAACCTGTTGCTACAATTTTTCTTTAAGCATAAGTTTATACATACCAAGAGTAGGACGTATTCCTATGCTGATTGCCTGGGATCATACCGGAACTCTTGTGCGATCTTTTGCAGCTGCGATATTATGACAGTAAATCAGACACCGATGTGAAAGGAACTGTGGATCTTGCAGAGGTGGAATCCGTTACTTTGGGAACCGTGGCAATGGGAGCTCCAAAAAATATTGAGGAAAAAGCCTTCTTCGATGTGAGTCTCTATCAGCAATACTGCAGATTTTATTACATGCCACAGTGATGGATTATGTACCAACTAAAACTTCTATGTTACTTTTTAGTTGAAGACAACAAAAAGAGTTTACAACTTCTGTGCCCAGGACTGCCAGAGTGCCCAGCAGTGGATTGATAAAATTCAGAGCTGCTTGTCAGATGCGTGAACACCTTGTACAGCAGACAACGCACATGTGTGGCTGGGTAGAGTGCCTGTATCACCGGGATCTTTCACTAATGGACAACCGCTGTTGTACTGACCCAGAGCATTGCGGGAATCAGTAACTCTCAGCCACTCAATCACAGTCCATAAGAATTGGGTGACAGTGATTGGACGTCTTGCTACCCACATCAAGTATTGACGCACTTGTGTATTTGTTGACGGAAGTCTGTTTGAGAGTCAGGAGCTGCTCAGAGATAGTCAAGAGTTGTACATTTAACCACTAAAGATGGTACAGATTAGAACGAGAATAAAGCCAACGCAAACCCATTAATCCTTTCTTCCTCAGAACTTTGGTGCGGAAAGATTTCCTCTGCAAGTTGTGTTAGGGTTGACATTTTAGGTCACCATTGCATAACCTAAATACCAAAGGTTAAAAATCTCTTACACCAATTTAGTTCAGAGGTTCCAGGGCATTTTTGTGGATAAATTACCTGTTTTCAGAGGATATGGATTGATGATCCTCCTTTCAGCTGTTTCTATTATTGACCTTGTGATATATTTGTAATTAGTGTTTGCAACATTGCTTATTCCCTTTGTGTGAATCTGTAAGCCCACGAGGCTAGCAGGAGACCTGAACAGTTGGAGGATGTAGTTCTTGCATCAGAAACAAGTTAATTCCAAATTAGGGGACTGTTCATAAAGCCTCTCACCTTCAAGTGAATTCTGTATTGAAAAGATAGGCTTTAATAAAAGATCTGTCTGCTGCTCACAAATAGATTTGGGAATAAATCTTGCTCGGGTCTAATTTTTGATAGGTTGGTGCCCTGAGTGAAATCCCAGTCCTACACAGCTGAGGAATGCTGCAGATATCTGCAAACATCTTTGCCAAGAGGATAACTGTGGCTGTTTGCAGCCAGTGGGACAGGAATGAGTACAGTTAACAGTGTGTGTTGAGCAGCTCTCTGAGGGAGTGTCAATGTTCCTTTTAAATGATTTGATTCCTTCAGACTGCAAGTACAGCGATAGGACAACGAGGGACGTGTTTGTGTGATTGGTCTACATTAACTTATGCAAAAGGGGTTAGGACTTGACGGGTGGTTTATACTCAATGTTTACAGATACAGCTGTGAAAGGGGGTGTGCGGTGAATCTGGATTGACCAACTCTTTTGTCCAGGCTGCCACTATCCTTCCTCCCAACTGGCCTCGTCTTCCCTTCCATTGAATCATAATGGCACATACTGATTCTGTTGAATTTCAAAAGGCAGATGGAATGGGTAAGGGTTCCTGGGA
Organism: Rhinoraja longicauda; assembly: GCF_053455715.1. NCBI lineage: Eukaryota > Metazoa > Chordata > Chondrichthyes > Rajiformes > Arhynchobatidae > Rhinoraja > Rhinoraja longicauda. The sequence goes on from NC_135975.1 coordinate 13,094,794, forward strand.
GTGGGAGAACGAGGGGGCTTCTAATTCCTCTGGGTAGCTGCACAGAAACATCACAGCTGTGAGAATATTTTAGCAGTGTTGTAGCTTTAATTCTGTTGTTAGTGATGTACAGCTGTACATAGTTTAATCCATGTTCTATTTATGTATCAGCTTCCTAATTATCGATGTACAGGTTGAATGATATTTAGTTTGTGTGTACACAGATATTTGCATCATTTCCAGTGTTTCTTTGAAGAAAGCAAAGTCACTGAACCAGCAGTACACTGATAGATGGCTCAATATTGTGAATCCTGCCAACCCACTACAATAAAGATTTCATAAGTATGTCTGCTCTTCTCAAACAGCCTGAGCATCAGGAACACAATTAATTTCAGAATTCACAGTGCAGCATCTCACCACTGATTTTCATCATTCTAGACCACAGCAGATGGGTTATTTGACACATCCAATTGGTAGCTCTTGACAAATCTGTGCAAAAGTAGAAAAATCCATGTGTTGAGGGGAGTTGAGTGGAACTGATGATCCCCTGCCCTTGTGACTTGAAGTCTCAACCTCTCGCAGTTTGTGTTCAAATATAATTAGGCTGTTTCAGTATACGCTTTCCAGGTACAACTTGTTGTTTAGTGTATTGTGATTGCCATGTTAGGAATACTGATACTATAATCTATCTCTCAACTCATTCTCACAGTTCACAGCTTGTGCTTATGTGATCTCACTCTGCTATTCCACAGCATCTTAACTTCTGTGGTTCTTTGCTGTCAGATCTTTGATAGGATAATATTATACAAACTTGATTCCAGTTAACTTCTAACATTGTTAAAGTTTTAGTGTCATAATAATAGGAGACCTGAGGATTATCGCTGGCCACACTGAGATCCTGGGAGGTGCACGTTGTGTTTGTAGAAGAAAAACACTGCCCTTAAAACACAGTTGATTTATTTCAACCATTTGTGCAGGTTTGGCATGGAACCTTCTATTTCTAACAAATTTAACAAGCACCTGATCTCCCAATGTCACAAAGCATTGAAATATATTCGAAAGCCTGAAATAACTTTTTCAGTATTAACCTTAACATTACCATCCAAATTAAAGGGAGTTTCATTAATATTTCAAGTTGGAGCAAGGTGTTGGAATGAGTGGAAGTGGCCTTTCATTCCCAGTTAATGTGCCTCATTGTCATCCTTCTCACAAGACTGCTTCACTGAGGTTTTATCTTACTGCAATACTACACTGGTTGTTCTTTGTAGTGATGGAAATGCCCACCGATCTATCCAATGAATGGTACATGAAACATGCAATTTTTAAGCAATTTTAGAACAAGTGTATTTCAATTTATTTTCATTTCTCGGGAACGCACTAGAATTAATAATGTGTCCCTCAATGCAAATTATGGAAACTGAGTGAGGTCCCAGTATTGCTCCCTCCACTGCTTGACCAGGTTGCTCCCAATTGGTGCAAGAGACTACTACAGATATGGGCTAAGGATTACCAACATAGAGGCAAGACAGTACAAATATCTGTCCGTGGTTGCTCGTTTGCCCCAACTTAATTGCTTTTTTAATTTTATTTTTAATAGTGTATATTGTGTTCTCATTTCTTCATGTGGGAGAGCATATTTGTATCCCATTCAGTGTGTTCCAGATCAACCAGAACAAATGTCAGGTGCAGAATAATGCTTGCTGCAATTTTCTCAGATTAAATTTAACAGGTTAAGTCCAGAATAAAGCACACTCTCTACTGTCCCATCAAACACTGCAAACTAGGAACAGTATTGATAGATGCAACAAATCTATTAAATTATCCCAGGGCCGATGCAGCATGGATGGGAAAGTTTCACCATGCGAAAAAATAAAATACTGGTTGGCCCAGGTTCTAAGGTTTTACCACATTTTTACAATAACGTGCATAACCTTTTAGATTACTTTTCCATCCACCTTCTGACATTCCTTTTCCATGGGTCAGCTGATTGGAATAGTCTTGGTCATCGGGAATGTTGTTTTATTTTTGCTGTGCCTGTTATATGGGGTGTGAAAACCCCACTTCGTTTAATCTAGTGCATGAGACTGAGGGAAGAGCCTGAGCAAGATTGAGAACTAGGTACCAGTGAGAAGTGCACTCTGTCTAGTTTCCATAACTGGCTGCTGCATTCTACATCACCTCATCAAAGTGGGTTATGAGGCTTGCAAAATCTGGAGGATGGAAAAGAACACCACCTACTTCAACTCTCCAAAAGGGCATCAACTCTCCTCCGATCTCCCATAGTAGAAAATTCATTTCGTGTGATCCAGAGAGTCTCTTCTTTGTACCTTCTCTTCATGTGAACCTTCTGATTCACATCAGTGAATCTGTGTCTGTGTTTGTAGAACAATCATAAGAAATGCAGACAATGGCAGCGACTAATTATTTGCAGAAATGTGCAAATTGTCTAGTTGGTGTCTGTTTACAAGACTGGTGTTAGTTATTGTGCACTATGTATGATTTGGGGAGCTGACAGTAGGAAATCACGGTAGATGAAGTGACAGCTTATTTGGCACTTCATGAGAACATTTTGGCATATTGAGCCATTAATTTTTGGATTTTTTAAATCCTCTGTTCAGGCTGTGTTTAGTTTAAGTGATGTTTTCTATCCCCACATTTAAAATCATTTTATTCTTGCCCTAAACTTTTAACTTTGAAAATACTTTTATTTGAAATGATAAATTTGTACATATTCTCAATTTACATTTCCTGTATAAAGATGGGCGAGTCCATATTGTAAAATACATTAACCATGTAGAGTTTGGGATTTCTATTAGACTCTGTACTGTTGTCTCCAAACTGAGTCCTGTATTGTGCTTAGAGAAAGAGAAAAACTGAAGTTTAATAAAATATATATTAAAGTATTAGGTTTGCATCATTCTTTAAATCTAAATGAGTGAGTGTGCATACATGGAAGTCGGTTGGTAACATTCCTGCCTGAATAGAAAATGTATTTAATTCCAATGGCCCTTCTACAAACCCCTCCCCCTTTTTCACCACTCTTCCCTGCTCCCTACCTGGATGCACACTCATTTTGCCTCTTCAACCTATAAGCCTTTCTCTGGCTTCATAATTAACGTCTCCTCTACTTATCTCGCTGTCTTTTATCTATAGAACTTCTATATGTTGTGCAGTCACCTTTCATAGTAGAACCCCACCCAGCCACTCAGAACATTTCCTGCCATTTGACCTTATGAGGAATTTCTTTTTAGTTGTTGCTTTAACCTCCACAATTGTAATTATCAAATTCTCATCCACCAGTGTTGGAAATTTGACACCATCTTAATAAAGATATTGCAATTTCTTCCATATTATACATCTTGTCAAACATCCAATGAAGTATTGTTTCAATACATTAATATAAAGTTTCCTTGTATCAGTTCACAATGGCTCTCGGGGTAATTTTGTTCCCCCGTATTCCTGTAACCTGAATTTAAATATTCTAGTTTATCCAATAGTTTGCTCCTCTACTCCAGTGGCACTTACAGCCACTATTTAGTTTATAGAGACACAATGTGGAAACAAGCCTACTGAGTCCACTGACCAATGATCATCTGTACACTAATTCGAGCCTACACACTAGGGTCAATTCACCAAAGCCAATTAACCTGCACATCTTTGGCAGGTGGGAGGAAATCAGATTACCCAAGAAAACCCACGTGGGTGCAGGGAGAATGTACAGACTCTATACAGATAGCACCTGTCTACCACTGCACCACTGTGCAGTGCCCTTGCTACTACTAACTAAATTTCAACTTAATCTGGATCCAATTCATTAAATGTATAATTTCTCTAAAAATTGACTGATATTGGTTTAATTGAAGTGTTTGCATTTCAAGCTGCACAAGGTTTTGTTCCCAGGTACTCAGGGAATTCCACTAAATAATTAAAAGCCCAAGAAAATGTTTGCTTTCATTGCAATGAAAGCAATCTAATTGCCTAATCAATCAATAATTTGAATAGGGGACAGGGTGACTCGTGTCTCACAATGATCTATACTTCAGATGAAGGTACACATCCACATGTGCTTTTGACAGAGATAGATGGTATTGCAAATGGTAGCGTTAAATACAAATATTGATTAAATAGGCAAACTAGAAAATGCCTTTCAATGGAGACAAATGGGAATTAATCCAGTTTAGATTTAAAAGTAGAACAGGATATTTGTTAAATCATGAAAGTCAAGGTAGGAGGTCGAAAGAGATTTATAGATCATACACATTAAAATGTACAAAAAATAAAAACTAATGAATTGTTGACCTTCATTTCTAGAGGACTACAAAATGAGGCATTATAATTACAGAATACAAACACAAAACTTTGGTTTGACCATAATGGGAATACAAGGAGCAACTTTGGACAGCTTGTATTTTAAAACACAGGAGTCCAGGTATCCTTCTTGTAAGTGTTGAATTACAGGGAGAGATTGTAATTGTACAAACCATGATCATAATAATTGGAATTGATACAATTGTGATAATTTGATGTTTAAGAGGATTGACAGTAAAGACTTAGTTCCATTGCTCTAGGACAGGATCATACGCTAAAAATTAAAGCCAGGTCTTCTATGGGTGATTGAAAGGCAAAAAATCTGCACCTGCTGAAAGTCTAAAATATACAAAACACTGGAAATAGTCAGCATCTGTGAAAAGCATAATTGAGAATCTTTCATCAGAATTGGGATCACTTCTGCATGTGGCAACTGTTGGCGGTTCCATTTTAAATCATAAACTTCTACTGAGCACATTAAAGGACATAGAGTTATTATCACCGAACACAAAAGTTGGTTCTTGCTGGCTCCTGCTCTTCCACCTAGCCAGGGTCCTCAACCCTACTCCTTAGAGGAGAGAAAAAGACAGCGGGGAAAAAACGAATTAAGCAATAAGGTTTGTATTCTCTCGACCAAAATATTTAAGTTCCAAAACTGCTAAGTTCTTTCTCACTACCACTCCACCTCCTCCATTTAAAAAAAGGTCACGTACATCCACCTAGACTGTAACTCTGCCCCAATTACAGGCCTCTCATTGCCCAAAGCTAATGTTTTCCCCCTCAAACATTGTGAACGCTATTTCCCAGACCATCAACACCCACGATGCCCATCATGTCAGAAATACACATTAGGCGTAAACTGGTTCTTTTAAAAAAGTGTGTGAAAGCACAATTCATGCGCAAAATATTAGGGAATGTTTCTGAAAAGGCCTTTATTAAGATTAAATCAGTTTCAGGAAAGGTACTATGCCTCAGCAATTTCAGTATGGTTTGTCTCAGCTCACTGATTTACTGTTTAGATTAATGCCAGTTATCAGGATCACAGTTTCCACAGGGAACGCAATACCTTCGCAGATGTGTTTACAGCAGCAAATGCTCAAAGTGTTTACATAACCAAAAGAACATTACATTAACACAAGGGGAATTTCAGAAGGGCTTCCCATAATTTTTACATAAGCACAAATACATACCATGGCAGAATGAGGTAAATGCTCCATGCATACAATTTAAGATTTGGCTGTATTTTTAAACTATCTATATATATATGTGTATATATTATATATATTATATATATACATACATACACACATATATATGTCTCAAAGAGGCACAATATTAATCACGTTTTCCCTATACTACTGTGGAAAATATGATTTACTCACAAGCCATTAAAACAGCAAACCAGTGCCCTTTGTAACCTCATGGTTTATTCCTAAATTGAAGTGAAAAATAAATGCATAGCCATCAAGTAGATAAATTCTTGTAATTTTAAGAGATACTTCCATTCAAAAAGCATTTCCTACCAAGATCTGCGCTAACTTAACAGTGATATTGACCCACAACTCACAGCAGTGGCCCCATGTTCCACTGAGGAGAAAATGCCAGCACTGTTATCCTGTACTGGAGGAATATACTGGGCAGAGGAGACATGACCTAACCATCAACATAGGGCAACTTGACACATTGAAGATTAAAGGCTCTTTAACACAGGGTAAAGTTAATGAAAAGAAAGTTAGTTTATCCAGTCAACACCTGATTGCTGCAGTTAAGCTACGATTGCTCATGTATCTGTTCATCTTATAACTGGTACTCCTCGCAAATGAAGATTAAAAACTCATTCTACAAGCTACAGGTTGGCTGGTGACTGAACGAGGCTTCACGTGTCCAGACATTTTCTAAATCTGAAACAATGCAGCCATGTTCACGACAGCACCTGCAGCCAAAAAAGCAAACATCGGCAAAACCTTTTTTGCTGGAAGAAGATTGATGGGTGTGGAACTCTGAAGAGGGGAGGTGGCATCATTGTGCATCAAGCAACCATTTAAAATACTCTTATGGTCCAAAATCAGAAGATTAAACAAGCTTTGTGGGATACTGTTCAAGCGATTCATCCAGTTATTTGGGTACTTAGGTACTTAGAATTGCAAATGGGAAACTATTGTAGTTGGAAGCTGGTTGCAGAAATCTCTTCGTCACAAACACAAGTTCCAACTTGCTACTAAGAGGCAACTTATGCTGTTACTCCTCAAACTGGTCCTGCAAGGAACATCCATGCATTGTTGAATGAATGGATAATCCTCGTCAAACCATTGATAAATTAAAAAAAACATGCATCATAAAGAGCTGACAAATAAAAGATGATGAAATGCAAAATAACAGTACAGAATGGAGAAGGGAAAAAAATCGGTGTTAAAAGTCTTTGAATTCACATCCTAGCAGTTGTCACACCAATGCAGGCAAGATCATAGATGTCATTCTTCTACAGTTTGTACAGCTCGTTGGACAACCAATCCAGTCCCTCAAATAGACCACTACCTTGGGTAGCGCATGTTGCCTGAATGTGCCACTGTAAAAATAAGGAAAGAAAAATCAGATTACAACAGTCCAAAGAATGATATCTCAACCCACACATATCATGCATGACCTGTTCTAATGCAGAGCAAAACAGACACCAGAAATTCAATGAAGGGAATAAATAATGATGTAATAAACTTACAGGGATAATTATAATTTTTTTAATGGCCTTGATTTTCATATTTTACCGGAAATTCTGCTCAAGTCTGAATCTTTGATGAAAGGACAGACTAAAATCTGTACATTAACTTAAATATGCAGTCATCTGTTAAAAAGAGAGAGTGAAAAATAGGTACATTGCCCATAAACAAAGTACTAAAGGGGAGGGGTTTCGACCCGAAACGTCACCCATTCCTTCTCTCCAGAGATGCTGCCTGTCCCACTGAGTTACTCCAGCTTTTTACATCTATCTTCAAGAAAATGTATTAGTTTTATGCCTCCCAATTTAGAATTAGTTTTGTGCGTTAAAACATTCAATGATTTATATTCCTATCAATTTTCTGATGTCAATATCAATGGATAATTTCAATTATTTTGAATAAAATCAATTCAAAACTAATTGAAATTATCCATTGATATTGACATCAGAAAATTGATAGGAATATAAATTATTATTGGGTACTAAGGAAAAAAAAACAATGAAATCAGTAAGGCTGGCCCCTATTTGTGGTTCCAGCTCTCTTTAGTAACTTCCTGGAGATTGGCAGTAGTCCCAATGGGACAGCTTTACAGTTAATCCTCCATTTATGCAGTAAAGATTAAGCACCCTTGGATTTTCATTCATTAGAGACGGCAATGTGAGCAACAGTGCTCAGCCCTGTCATCTTTCAAAGTTCACACAACCGTAGTTCCAGGTGGGGTGACTGAGAAATAAAAAGATACATTCATACAGTATTTTTGAACTTCTCAACTCATCAAATGACTTGAAATATAGTCACTTTTTCAAAGTTAGCAATGTGCACATAGCAAAACCCGCAAACACCACAGAGATAAGCGTCCAGACAATCGATTTTAGCAACCTTGATCTAAATACGAGGACACAAAAGAACACTTCTCAGTCGCACTTTCCCACCCCACAACAATACTATTATACTCTTTCAATACTGTTCTGGAATGAATTATCTACTTATGGCTGGGAATGGGACCTGATCCAAAGACCTTCAACTCAGCGTAAAACTGCTATCATTAAACAATAGCTGTTTCGAACCATCAAGGAGCATTAGCTACAGTTTGTGCCCCGGCTAAATTGAGAATTGTGATTAAAGCCCATCCATCACCTTCTTACTGTGAATACTTTTATGAAGTTAATAAATTGAGTTCTTAGGGAAAGATAAGTTCCAGTTATGTAAATAAAGAACCAAGGAAGGTAAAAACTTCTTACAGAGCATAGTGAATCTCTGGAATTTTCTACACCGGAGCCAAGTGCTTTGAGTTCCATTTTCTAGCTGTTGCCCTTTAGCTCCCTTATCAACTGCTCATTCAGTTTTTTCTCCACCATTCATCCAGCCCATTATTTCCAGTTACCCTACAACTCTCGACAATAATTTTCATCTCCCCTAGGATTGTTCTACAATTAACTTAATCTCTATCCCCTAATTACAATCTCAACTAAAGGAAAAGTTTCACCCTGTAAATATTTGAAAATATAAAGTCTTACAGTTCTGCCGCTCATACGTTGTAATCCCAGTTTCTCAGACAGCTCTGTAACGGGCAGAGCATTTGGCAAATCCTGCTTGTTTGCAAATATCAGCAATACTGCATCCCTTAGCTCATCTTCTTGCAGCTGGGAACAAAGGGTTAAGAATAAGCAGAATGAGCTCAGTAATTTTAAATCAAAACTAACAAACAAATTGAAAAGAAACAAACTTTTAAGAAAAAAAAGTCTAAAATGGCATATCAATCTGACCATTACATGTCCCATTTGTTATCATGGCACCACAGAGCTTTGTTGTATCGACGCGGAGGAATAAGACTGGAAGTGATAATGTTAGGGGATTTTATTGTTGGGGAGGTGGGCGTTACTCTGGCTGCCAACGAAGCTCCAGTATAGTATGTTGTTCTCTGGTACTAGGGTCAAGGACATTCCAAAAGGGGGAAGTTGTGCAGCGATGTTGGTACCAACAAAGTCAGTAGCAAGAGGTCTTGCAACGCAAGTTTCCGAAATTATGTAACTGCTTAGAAGGCAGGACCTAGTTGGTCCACCTATACAAATAGGAAAAAAGTAATGGGGACCATTAAAACCATAATGGGAGCAGTATTTTGTGGGGATGTTTGCTGGTACTGTTGGGAATGTTTCCACTAATTTGGCTGGGGAATAGGGCTCAGAGTAGATATTCAGATGGGGCTTACAGGCACAAAAAAGTCCAGTAGACAAAGCAGGCAAGTAAATGCACAAGGGGAATACAGAGCTAAATTGTGTATTTTAATGCAAGGAGTTTAACAGGTAAAGTAGACAAATTCTAAGATGGGCAAGATTGAAATTCAATATCCCAGACACAAAATTTCAGACTAAGCAGGAGGGGATGAAAGAGTGGCAGTGGAATCTTACTTAAGGACTGCAGTACTTAAGTGTTGAGGGAAGATATGGTAGAAGGCTATTCAAGTGAGGGTGTATGGGAAGAGATTAGGAACAAAAATGAGGTGCTTTCACTTTGCTGGGGGCATATTATAGACTTCAACAGTCAACAGAGGAACATTTAGGAAGACAAATAGCAGAGACGAGCAATTAAAAGAGTTACAGTACTAGGGGATTTCAATTTCCCAAATGTTAACCAGATTGCCTAACCCTGAAAGGCACAGAGCGGGCAGAATTTTTAAGATGTGTCCAGAAGATTATGCAGCTAATTCATTGACGACACAACTATTGGTGGAGTTGTTACTTTTCTTGCTCCATTATTCAGCACTTTGGATGTTTTTCCTGATCATTCAATCACCCAATTATTTAGAAATCCAGATTGTTTTGCTGTTTTACCAATTATAAAAGGCATCTTTTTTTAAAAATATACTCCACCTGGCAGATTTCTCAGTGATGTATGCCAGATAAAGTAAAAGGAATTTCCATGAAATTAAAGAGATTGTATGCAAATGGTTTGATCGATTATGTGGTTATTCAAATATCATTGCTAGTTGAAGGGGAAAGTATGTGTGTAATTCCTTTAGTTTGATGGATAGTTCAAGGAGAAGGGATCCAATTTAAATACAATTCACTTGATTTGGCAAAGACCTGAAGCATAGGGAAGCACCATCCAGCTCCACGGGAAAATTCTCAGAAACTTGTGATGCCCACCATTGTCAATTCTTACCATTTTCTGTAGTTCATCTAATGACTCCTGCACTCTTTCTCGGTCATTGCTGTCCACGACAAAGATTAGGCCCTAAAAAATGCAAACAAAATTGTTTTAGCAATTTAATCATTGAGCAACGAAATACCATGTGCTCCAACTATGCATTCCATAAAGAATAACTATCATATAAGAAACTGTGAAGCAAGATCAAATAGAGAGTATAAGTATAGAGAAATGCATCAGACCTATTCCAGGATACACAAGTTCTAAGTTTTCACACAACTCTTGCAATTTAATATACCTCAAAAATAATTACTAGGATTCATGTTGGAGAAAAACCTAAAGCTGAATAGAAACATTGTTGGCCACATCATAACTACATGACTTGCAATCATTAATTATTTTTAAAAAATCACTATCATGGTCAAATATAGTGCTGTTGGCATGGCTTTATTCTAAACTTCCAGAATTTAATTGAAAATCGATGCAACCCAAGTTACTAAAAAAAATGACAATCATAATTCCAAGATCTTCCTATTCACTAAAGTTTTACATTTGCATGTCCTTCAACAATAATTTAAATATTTAAAGTTTATTTCGTCCATTTTCATGTAAGATCCACTCTCCAGTTACTCAGAGGATGAAAGCTCAATTTGCTGCTGTTCTTCTCCCCAGTTCTCGATGTAGTGCATCTAATTATCAAATGTCTCTGCAGCAAATTGAACTATCGCAGACTGGCATCATGGTTGGCCAAATGGGCTTTTCTGCACTGTAATGTCCTACATTTTAGAAACTAAGCAATAGATTGGGTCTAAAGATAGAAACAAAAAGCTGGAGTAACTCAGCGGGACAGGCAGCATCTCTGGAGAGGAATGGGCGACGTTTTGGGTCGAGACCCTTCTTCAGACTGCATTCTTTAGAATATAAAAGAATGAGGGGTGATCTTATTCAAATATATAAGGTCCTAAAAGGTTTTTTTTTTATACAGGGTGCATGTCAAGATATTTACAGAAGAAGTTTCACACAGAAGAGCATAGTTTCAAGATAAGGAGCTTGTCATTTAGAACCAAGGAAGGTAAAAACTTCTTACAAAGCATAGTGAATCTCTGGAATTTTCTACCCCGGAGCCAAGTACTTGGAGTTCCATTTTCTAGCTGTTGCCCTTTAGCTCTCTTATCAACTGCTCATTCATTTTGTTTTCTCCACCATTCATCCAGCCCATTATTTCCAGTTACCCTACAACTCTGACAATAATTTTCATCTCCCCTAGGATTCTTCTACAATTAACTTAATTTCTATCCCCTAATTACAATCTCTCAACTAAAGGAAAAGATTCACCCTGTCCAGGCTCCATGATTTTATGAGGCTTAACTGAGCCGGAGGCTCGTCAGTGATCTAAATCGTTAATGTGCCACTGAACACTTGGGGAGGGGGGTTATCTATGAAGCAATGGAAATTATTAATCTCACGTTTCTGTACTGTCCCTCGGTCAATGACATGAGGAGCTCTGGAGCAATGCAATACTAGCATTTATTTCAAGAGGACTAGAATATAAAAACAGAGATGTAATGCTGAGGCTTTATAAGGCATTGGTCAGAGCACATTTGGAGTATTGCGAGCAGTTTTGGGCCCCACATCTGAGGAACGGTGTGCTGGTGTTGGAGAGGGTCCAGAGGAGGTTTAGAAGAATGATCCCAGGAGTGATTGGGTTAACATATGATGAGAGTTTGACGGCACTGGGCCTGTACTCCCTGGAGTTTAGAAGGATGTGGGGGGACCTTATTAAAACTCACCGAATAGTGAAAGGCCTGGATAGAGTGAATGTTTCCAATAGTGGGAGAATCTAGGACCAGAAGCCATAGCCTCAGAATAATACGGCATACCTTTAGAAAGGAGACGAGGAGGAATTTCTTGAGGGTGGTGAATCTGTGGAATTCATGGCTGTGGAGGCCGAGTCAATGGATATTTTTAAGATGCAGATTGACAGATTCTTGATTAGTTTGGGTATCAGGGGTTATGGGAAGAAGGCAGGAGACTGGTGTTGAGAGGAACTTATGAGCTTTCTGGCAGAACCCAACTCAGCATTATCATATCAAATATATACAGCCGGAAACAGGCCTTTTCGGCCCACCAAGTCCGTGCCGCCCAGCGATCCCCGCACATTAACACTATCCTACACCCACTAGATGGCACCCATGGTTCTGATTATTTTGAGGCAATAATGGATCAGGCAAGACTGATTCTTGTGGATAGAATGTTGTGGTGGGTAAATGCCAACTTCAAAGTCAAACTTCAATCATTGATTCTGATAACCTACATTTGTTTTTATTTCAGCCTTGGTTCCACATCTAGCATTACTACATTGCATATACCAAAGAGGATCAACTAGTAACCAGAATTCATTAACATCCTGTTCATTCATGTATTCACTTGACCTGCAGGAGGAACAAATAGTTGATGCAACATTGAGGCATTTCTATCTGTGAGCATAAGACATCAGAAAAATTCCCAGAGGCAATTTACCTGTGTGTTTTGGAAGTAATGTCTCCACAATGGACGGATTTTATCCTGACCCCCAACATCCCACACAGTGAAACAAATATTCTTGTACTCTACAGTTTCCACATTAAATCCTGAAATAAGAAAGAAAAATCAACGTTCAGTCATAATAACACAACCTCCTCCAGCAGTCCAGTTTCAATTTCAAAAACCAAGTTTACCATTGACTGTTTCTATTTTCTTTTAGGCATGCCATCTTGGGGGCCTTGGGCACAATCTTCACTCCATCTCAACCCATTGCTACTTTTCTGACTTCCTACTGCCATTATAAATCTCCCAGGTTTGATTCTCTGCTGAATAAAGCCCCAACCTTTCACAGTGCCTCTTTATATATTCCCTATACAATTGAGGCACACTAATTAAGCATATTCTAGCCTCCTGCTCAATGTATGTGCTCAAATCAGTCACATCACCTAATGACTCTGCCAATCGTTTAATTGACTTTCCTAGACAAGACCTTATTAACAACTATGAATGATATTAAAAGAGGCCACTTCATCCAACAAATGCCCACTGACGTCCTCAATTTTCTCACCAGGCATGCACCCTACTGGTTAATCACTCAGCCATTTAACGCACCAACCAGCACATCTTGGGGTATGGGAGGAAACTGGGAGCCTGGGCCTACTGTCTATTCTACCCCTTTTTTAAATATGCTTATATGCAATCATTATCACGATCCATATATACAAGCCCATATAATCCACATTGGGAAATTTTCCTCCCGCCTTAGGCTATGCTTATTTTGATGATTTCTACCTCAATCTCGGTGTTATTGCCTGTTTGCTTATTCTGATGTCCTATTATCCCTGAATTTATCTGAACGGATACTCAACAACATTTTGTCCCTCTCTCCCCCAACCCCTCAATAAATTCAATCCCGAGGTGTCATTTCCATGATCTTACATGTTCTAATCATAGCTGGTATCTTTTAATCACCCACAGGCCCTTTTTAAATCCAATCCCTTCTCTATTCACCCATGGTAAAAGTAAATCTCCACTAGCAACTGCAATTTCTACTTACTTACTTCCTCGACACAAGCCATTTACTAAAATATATCTGCAGCTGCTGACCTTCTCAATCCCGCCTTCGTATCTACTTTAATATCCCTGTCCCCAACAAGATTTTCTCTTTTACATCTTGGGAATCTCTTTGTTTTTTCAGGTTGAAACTGAATAATTCAATTATTGAGAGCACTGAATTACCCATCTAACAGCACACCTGTCTGTACTTCAAGCACCTTCCTTCCATTGTCAAAACGGCAATATCGCAGAAGCAACCATGTTCTAACCCTACCGCGTTAATTTCCATTCCATCAAGAAAGAGCTCGTCTATTCCGCCTCCTTAGCCAATGGCAATCTTTCTTCCCACCATTAGTACGAAACTCTTCAGAATCTTCCAAAATCATCTTGAACCCAAATAATTTACTAGTTTCTTTCCAAATTTATCTTGTACCATTGCCAAGCTTGTTTATTTTCCAGGCTTCCAAGGTGAACAACATTAAAGCTTCCCACTCCTTTCTTACTGCCCCTTGTTTCAAAACTTCATTCAGCCAATCTTCAAAAGAACAAATCTACCTCAAACCCTCCATTTTATTTCTACTCCACCTTGCTTTTCTTCCCAAAGTCTTTCAGTGTGCCATTGACCTGCAGATTTTCATGTTTTTAACCAATGTCACAATGACAGCTTCTGCAAATGTTTCCTCTGTGGTCTCTTACTATCCAAAACTAGTTTTAAATACTGCGCCTAGTGAGATCAAACGTAGATCTGGGATTGTTCCACATTCAGTCTAGGCATCATTCTGTAAATGCCCTTCCTATACATCTCCATTACCCCCTCCTTCAGACCCCAACTCTAAGCTTTTTATTACAATTTCCAATATTTTAATCTTGGTCACGAGTTCATGTTGTTTACGAATCCATCCCTGGAATATGCTTTTTCTCCAGCGAACAAATTTAACACAAAAACCATGTTCCTTTACTTGTGAGATTGCTCTCTGGCAGTATAAATTATGAAGATGGAATATGCTAGTTGGTTACTTTCTGGGCAGTTTCTACTCTACCTCAAAAAATTTAAACCAACATGAAACCTACCTATTGTTGGAATGGTGGTGACAACTTCACCCAGCTTTAATTTGTACAGGATTGTAGTTTTCCCAGCAGCATCAAGTCCCACTGAGGTACAGAAAAGAAACAAATTAGTTTAGATAGCGTATAATAGCGATAGGTTCCATGGAATCATATTAACCCCAAAATGTTAATGTGGCATTGTCTTTATAATTGTAAATATACTATTGCAGTGAAGGAACTTTTAACGTGAACTTATGGCTACATCGGGGGGGTATTTTGGGGTAATTTTCATTGGTACACAGATGGTCAAGAGATAGTTCATTACCATACTTAAAGCTACGAATGGATTAAATAGCAGATAGAAATAACTGGTTTTCAGACAAAGGAATCCAGGATATGCAATGCATCAATTAGATGCCCGAGCTCAAGAAACCCTTCCTCTTTTTGAGCTGTGAAGCTGAGGAATTCTTTATTGGAGTGAGGGTTTGAAAGACCAGCCATGACATCAGTTCAGAATATTTATTTACACCAAATTCAGAGCAGGGAAACAGGCCATTCAGATCAAAAAACCTCTGCAGGAATTTGTTCTCCTCCCAGCAATCTTCATCCATGCTAGCAATTTATCCTGAAGGAAGGAACTGCAGATGCTGGTTTAAACCGAAGGTACACAAAAAGCTGCCGTAACTCAGCGGGTCAGACAGCTTCTCTGGAGCTGTGTGCTCGGTGAAAACAAGTACAGACAAAGTCAACAAGATATTTGTTAGCTGTGTGCGAGGTGGTATGAATAGTGATTCTCTAACTTCAAGTAACACTTGTGTCCCCTCTCTCTCCATCCCTCCCCCACCTAAGTCATACCAGCTTCAAAGTCATCTTGTTGAGTCTCATTCTCTGTACTCGTTCTCACAGCGCACTACTAACAATGGCCTGTTTCCTTTATCATCGTTACTTTTTTGCAGATCTTTCACTCATTTGTTCTATATCTTTTTACATCACCGTCTATATCTCTCCTTTCCCTTGACTCTCAGTCTGAAGACAGGTCTTGACCCGAAACGTCACCCATTCCTTTTCTCCAGAGATACTGTCTGACCCGCTGTTACTCCAGCTTTGTGTCTATCAATTCTAGTCTTTACAATTCTACAATTCTAGTCTATATTTACAATTCTAGTTTGTTGCTCTATTGCTGGACCGTGGGTGACCTTTCATTTCACTGCATATCTTGTACGTGTATGTGACAAATAAACTTGACTTGACTTGAACTCTCATGCATTTATAGAGTTACCCAACAAACACATCTATGTGAGTCACCTCAATCCCTCAATTTATATGCAAAGCCAATGTATCACTCAAAATAAGTAAAATAGCAACTAACAACCACATCAATTATTCTGCATGACTGTTATCTCCTTCCATGCCTTTTTATCAATTAATTTTCCAAATTAAATTTTCTGTAAACTCACAATCTAGCTACATCCCCGGTCACCAGGTAGTTCTGTGGGAGGTCTTCGAGGTTAAACTCTTTATAATTAAAGAAAACTACAGTCAACAACTGACTGTGATCTATAATTGGAATTCTCTATAGTGCATTTAAAGATTGAATATAATTTATTTTGTAACATTGAATAATGCCGTTATATAGTATATCCTCGTTATAATGAACCATGGGGGGTGGGGGAGGGTGGATTATTCAATATAACCGAGTATGGTACAGGCCCACCACTGATTTTCAGGCACTCTTGGTTCCAGAGCCTTTCTGGTTTATCCATTTTGCCAGACCAACAGAGGTCACGGCCTCCGGGGAGTCCAAAGGTACCAGAATTGCCCGTCTAGACACGGTCCCACGAAGACGGCTCAAGTGTGCTCTCTTAAATTTGTCTGGATTGAATGAGGCGCGGAACCAACAGGTGCCCGAAAATCAGTGGTGGACCTGTGTTATCATTGTTTAAGTAGCAGAAACAAACAACTGCACTTGCTAATTAATGCAGCTGCAGGATTCCCCAAAAATTAATCTGCAAGTCGGATCAGTAGTAAAGAAGGCAAACGCAATGCTAGCATTTATTTCAAGAGGGCTAGAATACAAAAACAGGTATGTAATGCTGAGGGTCTATAAGGCGCTGGTCAGGCCACATTTGGAGTATTGTGAGCAAGTTTGGGCACAATATCTGAAGAAAGATGTGCTGGCCCTGGAGAGGGTCCAGAGGTTTACAAGAATGATCCCAGGAATGAGTGGGTGAACATATTAAAGAAAATTACAGTCATCAACTGACTGTGATCTGTATTGGAATTCTCTATTTCTCCATAGTGCATTTAAAGATTGAATATAATTTATTTTGTGATATTAAGCTTGAGTATTGCTGTAATACAGTACATCCTCATTATAACGAACCATGGATTGTCCGCTATAACCAAGTATGGTATTGGCACACCACTGGTTTTCAGGACATATGAAATGATTAGCTGTTAACACAAAAAAAAATACAAATGTCCTTAATAAAATTATGTCAATGGTTTCTAAATCACAGCTGGCATTTATGTACAGATTAGCATGTGCAAAGATTGTAGGGAAGTGCAATAATGTCAAGTTAATTTGACAAGCTGTGCAAGATTCTATCACTAAACAAAGTCCTAACGAACAATAAAGGTGTGAAATGGTCAAAGCCAGCTTGGACATTCACTCCAATGATCAACCATACTTGGACCACCATAAGGAGTCAGGAAGTTTACTAGCAGTAACTTCCCATCATTATTAATCCCTCTCCCCAGCCAAATCATTAGGCAGAAGGTACAGAAAACTGAAGTTGCACGCCACCAGATTCAGGAACAGCTATTTTCCTACAAGGTAGACTAAAAATGCTGGAGTAACTCAGTGGGACAGGCAGCATCTCTGGAGAGAAGGAATGGGTGCCGTTTCGGGTCGAGACCCTTCTTCAGACTGAAGGGTCTTGACCCTCTGAAGAAGAGTCTCGACCCAAAACCCAAATTCCATCACAGCAACATCACTATAGGCCACTTCTTGCACTACCATGAATGTTTTCCCCCCAATTGTATTTTGCACTAATGTCTTGTTTTTTTCGTTGTCTTTTTACCATCTTGCAGAATTTGTTTAGTTAATAGTTTTATGTGAAAATAACAGCAAACTGGAATAGTTGCTCTTCAGGCTAGAGCCAAATATACATACTGTGTTCACATTGGAGCCATTGCTTTGATGCACAGGACACAATTTCTAAATTTGTAGATGACAGATTGAGAATACAAAAGGAGACTCAGGCTGAATAATGTGAAAACAGTAGGAGCAGAGTGAAGTACAAGAATGGAATGGTGGCTAACATAAAATGGAATGCAAATTGTGTTTCAATAATAAAATATTTGCCAGAAGAGCCATGTAGTCAATTAAATAGACAAAATGAACATCTAATGTTGAAGGCAGATGAGATAGCCAAAATACTAAAGAAAGGGGCAAAGGATAAATCTGACAATTATTAGCCAACCTAACTAAAGTGGAAGAAAAGCTGACTGAAATAATACCTTGGGAGAAAATATACAACAATGTACCACTGAAAAGCCAGATAAAGGGAAAATTGTGACTAATTTGATTTGATGGAGAATGGATAAGGACAGTGTAGTTTATGTGAATATAGACTGTCAAAAGGCATGTAGTAAAACAATAAACCTTGTAACAAAATTGAAACCCATGGGTAAATGGTATAATAGTAGTACAAATACAAAATTTGCTAAAGGGAAGAACACAACTCTTGTGAATTGCCGTGTTTCTGATTGGAGGGAGATGTATAGTGGAATCCCTCAGTACTTAAAGGATCAGTGCTGTTCTGGATACATGGTGATGATTTGTGGATTATATTATAAACCACAACTCAGTGTTTGCACAATAAAACTTTTTTTAGCAGGAATTTAGAGAGACACCAGTAAATTCTACGTCAGGCATTGGAAATGCGTACAGGAGATGAAATTCAAAAACACGGCCTTATGGTACCTAACATAGTAAAACATTAAGCCACTTCAGAAGACCATTAATAATGAATTAAAAACAAAGAACTGCAATTCTGGTTAATACACAAAAGGACAATAAGTGCTGAAGTAACTCAGCAGGTCCACACAATATGGACAGGTGGCATTTCTGATGAATTAGAAGCAGGTTTTAAGAAAAAAAAGATTTAGGAAACAATGAGAGTTTTGAATCCAGGCATTTGAAGGAATAATCCGTGGGGAAGTAATTAAGTTCAAATATGGTCATGATTTGGAACGGAAATTTTCAACGTTTGGGGCTTGACGAGTTTAGAAAGGAAGGATGAAACAGTGTTATGTAGGAAAGAACTGCAGATGCTGGTTTAAATCGAAGGTAGACACAAAATGCTGGAGTAACGCAGCGGGACAGGCAGCATCTTTGAAGAGAAGGAATGGGTGACGTTCCAGGTCGAGACCCTTCTTCCAAGCCGAAACGTCACCCATTCCTTCTCTCCAGATGCTGCCTGTCCCGCAGAATTACTCCAGCATTTTGTGTCTACCTCCAATGAAACTATGTTATTGGATGGGGAGTTCCAGGGTTTAAATCTAGCCAAAGCCGGAGGGGGTACCTGCAAGTAGTGATGGTTGTCCCATTCGTGTGCTAACGACATGGGGCAGAGGTCAAGGTGAAGAAAGAGGATTTAATCAGGCAAGATTTGTAACTGGGATGAAGTTTTTTTTAATGCAGTGCACAGGGAGGGAACAAATTTAAGATGACATAAGATGCCTTTATTGCAGCGATCTCCAAACTGTGGCCCGCGGGCCACATCCGGCCCGCAGCAAGCACATTCCGTGCTGCGGGTTCTGTGGTAGCGTGGGAACTCATTTTTCTTTTAGCGGCCTATATGAATGGTTTATTGTCACGTATGCACTACATAGTGGGATCTTTTTAGCGCAGATCACAAGTGCACAAGTCACCACCATATTTTGGCGCCGTTTACAAAACGCCCAAAGTCGGGTCCGCTCGCTGGATGTACTGGAGCGGCTCCCGTTCCAGGCGAGCCCCAGGTTGCTGCAGGGCCTCCTCCGTCACCCTCGACTGGCTCGGCCCGTCGATCGACGTCCCTCTCTTCGCCCGACCAACCGCCTCTGTGTCCCAGGGGAAAACCCTTCTGCAGCCGACTTTGCAGGCGCTGGAGGCCTTACTCCCTCCTACTGGCCCACTCACCGTGTCCATCGTTGCCAGCAGCTCCCTCCTCCTCGGTTCTCCGGTCTTCAGGGCCGATCTCGGCAGTTTCTGGACTTACACGTCAGGTAGGCTATCAAGTTGAGGGCTTGTATGCAGCTGCCGACTTAATAATAATCTTGAATTTTAATGATTTCTTAGCGGAGTGCCCACCCGTCAGTCACTGCGACGGTGACACACATACGGTCACTCCGCCATTATATCATATATTTCTAAACTGTCTGCATGCCCACTGGTGGTCACTGTATTTTTTCAGTTTTATAAATAATTGTATACCCACGGTATATATATATTCCAATATTTCAAGCTCTTTTTAAAAATTGAATATTATTCATTTGTTGCCATATAAACCTCATTAAATTTATAACGTTGACATTTCTTTATTTTGTCCTACGTCCGCACAAATGTGCTAAATATATAATGTGGCCCTCATGAGGCCCCTGCTTTAATGCAACAAAGGGTTATGATTCAATTAAGCTAGCCGATTGGATGATGACAATAAATTTAACGCAGCTCTCAATGAGCAAAGTTATATCAGACAGGTGAAAATATGAAATTATATAATCATTAGATGAAGATTAATCTAAAGTTTGAAAAAAAATGTTTTACAAGAAACAAATGGAGCCATACAAACCAAATAATATTAGTAAGAGGTGCAGGTAGAGAGATCTGGTGTTACTGCAACAGGTGACAGAACAAGTTGGGAAGGCTGCGCACAGGCACACACAATCATACAACATGGAACCAGGCCATTCGGCCCAATTTGCCCATGTAGGTAAATTGGCTGGGTAAATGTAAAAATTGTCCCTAGTGGGTGTAGGATAGTGTTAATGTACGGGGATCGCTGGGCGGCACGGACTTGGAGGGCCGAAAAGGCCTGTTTCCGGCTGTATATATATGATATGATATGATAACATGTTCCATCTACACTAGTTCCACCTGCCTGTGTTTGGCCCATATCCCTCTAAACCCATCCTATTCATGTACTGGTCCAAATGTTTTTTGAACGATGTGATAGTACCCCTCAAGATCCTATCCACTCACTGTAAATCTATGCCCTCTGGTTCTTGATGCCCCTACTCTGGGTAAAGGACTCTGTGCATTTACCCCATCAATTCCTCTCACTTCTATAAGATCACCCCTCATCCTCTTGTGCTCAAAGGAATAGTCCTAGCCTGCTCAACCTCTCCCTGCAGCTTAAGCTCTCGAGTCCTGGCAACATCTTTGTAAATCTTCTCTGCACCCTTTCTAGCCTAACAACATCTTTCCAATAATAGGGTGACTACAATACTCTCAATGTGGCCTCACCAATGTCTTACGCAACTGTAACATAACCCCCCAATTTCTATACTCAATTCTCTGACTGATGGCCAATATGCCAAAAGCTTCCTTGACCATCGTATGCCACTTTTAAGGAACCATGCACCTGCTCTTATACCCCTCTGCTCTAAAACACTCTCCAGACACCTGACATTCACTGTATAGGTCCTGCTCTGGTTATACTTTCCAAAATGAAACACCTCGTACTTCTCTATATTAAACTGCACCAACCATTCCTCAGCCCACCTGCCCAACCGATCAAGATCACACTGCAATTTTTTCACAACCACCCTCACTACCTACAATACCATCCACTCTAGTGTCATCTACAAACATTCGAATCATGCTTTGTACATTCTCACCCAAATCATTGAAATAGATGACAAACAGTAATGGGCTCAACGCCAAATCTCGAGGCACACACATAAAAGGATGAGAGGGGATCTTATAGAAACGAAACATTCTTACAGGATTGAACAGACCAGATGCAGGAAAAATGTTCCCGATGTTGGGGGAATCCAGAACCAGGGGTCACAGTTTAAGAATAAGGGGTAGGCCATTTAGGACTGAATGAGGAAACAATTTTTCACACCGAGAATTATGAATCTGCAAAATTCCTTGCCACAGAAGGCAGTGGAGGTCAATTCACTGGATATATTCAAGAGAGAGTTAAACATAGCTCTTAGGGCTAACGAAATCAAGGGATATGGGGAGAAAGTAGGAACGGGGTACTCTGTTGATGATCTGTCATGATCATATTGAATGGCGATGCTGGCTTGAAGGGCAGAATGGCCTACTCCTGCACCTATTTTCTATGTTTCTAGTCACAGGCCTCCAGTCTGAAAAAAAAAACCTTCAACCAACACCCTCTGCTTCCTTCCACAAGCCAATTTTCTATCCTGTCAGCTAACTATCCATGGATCCCGTGCTTTCTAACCTTCCGGAGCGGCCTAAGATGTGGAACCTTGTCAATTGACTTGCCTTAAAATCCATATGTACATCTATAGGTCTGCCCTCATCAACCTTTTTGGTCGCATCTTCAAAAAACTTAGATTCGCGAGACACAATCTCCCACATACAACACTGTACTGACTCTCAACCCGAAAAGTTACCCAATCCCTCTATCCAGAGATGTTGCCTGTCCCGTTGAGTTACTGCAGCATTTTGTGTCTACCTTTTAATTATCCACAACACATATATCTTATTCCTCAGACTTATCTATTGTAACTTTCCAACCGCAGGTGCATGATCAAATCTCAGCCAGGCCACCTGTAATTTCCTCTAGGTTCCTAGTGTCCTCAAATATATTTGATCAGGCCTGGAAGATTTGTCTACCTTCATATGTGTTAGGACCTTCAGAACCTCCTCGACTGTAATACTGACTGCCCTTAATACACTTCCATTGACTGCCCCAAATTCCCCAGTCTTCATGTCTTTCTCTATGTTAAAATCAGAGGAGAAATACTCATTGAGGACATTGCCCATTTCTTGTGGCTCCACACAGGGTTGATCACTTTGATACCTGAGGGGCCCCATTCTCTCTCTGGATACCCTTTTCCCCTCTGTGTACTTATAAAATCTCAAGGTATCATCCTTAACACTATCTGCCAGTGCCACCTTCTGTCCCCTTTTTAACCTGTCGATTTCCTTTTATAGCATAAAATGCTGGAGTAACTCAGCAGGTCAGGCAGCATCTCAGGAGAGAAGGAATGGGCGACGTTTCGGGTCGAGACCCTTCTTCAGACTGATGTCAGGGGGGCGGGACAAAGGAAGGATATAGGTGGAGACAGGAAGATAGAGGGAGATCTGGGAAGGGGAAGAGAGAGACAGAGGAACTATCTAAAGTTGGAGAAGTCAATGTTCATACCGCTGGGCTGCAAGCTGCCCAGGCGAAATACGAGGTGCTGTTCCTCCAATTTCCAGTGGTCCTCACTATGGCACTGTAGGAGGCCCATGACAGAAAGGTCAGACTGGGAATGGGAGGGGGAGTTGAAGTGCTCAGCCACCGGGAGATCAGGTTGGTTAACGCGGACCGAGCGCAGGTGTTGAGCGAAGCGATCGCCGAGCCTGCGTTTCGTTTCGCCGATGTAAATAAGTTGACATCTGGAGCAGCGGATGCAATAGATGAGGTTGGAGGAGGTGCAGGTGAACCTCTGTCTCACCTGGAAAGACTGTTTGGGTCCTTGGATGGAGGTAAAGGGACAGGTGTTGCATCTCGTGCGGTTGCTGGGGAAAGTGCCTGGGGATGGGGTGGTTTGGGTAGGAAGGGACGAGTGGACCAGGGAGTTACGGAGGGAAAGGTCTCTGCGGAACACAGAAAGGGGAGGGGATGGGAAAATATGGCCAGTGGTGGGGTCCCGTTGTAGGTGACGGAAATGTTGGCGGATGATTTGTTGGACACCCTGGCTGGTGGGGTGGAAGGTGAGAACAAGGGGGATTCTGTCCTTGTTACGAGTGGGGGGAGGGGGAGCAAGAGCGGAGCTGCGGGATGTAGAAGCCTCATCTATAATGGAAGAGGGGAACCCCCGTTTCCTGAAGAATGAGGACATTTTATAGCACGCTCCTCAGTTCCCAAAACTCCTCCAGACATACACCTGATCCTGGGATACTCTTCTAATTCCCATTGACTATTCAGGGACATGTAGTACACTAACAACAAGGTGATCATTCCTTTCGTATTTCTCAGCTCCACCCATATAGCCTTGCTGAACAAACCATCAGTAAAGCCAGCTCTGACCACCTCCTTAATCAAAAGAGCAACACCCCCTCCTATCCTAGCTCCACCTCTATCTCTTCTGATGCATCTGTACCCTGGAACATTAAGGCACCAGTCCTGTCCCTCTCTTGACCAGGTTTCTGTAATGGCCACAGTTGCACACAACTAACAACGTCTTATCAGAGTTCACCTACTTTATCCATCAGGCCTCTCACATTAAAATAAGTACAATTCAAATCATTAGCCCCTCCTCGCTCCCTGCCTATTTAATCCACTTAACCTTCTTTCATCACCATTCATACCACCTTCCAGCCTCTCATCTGCCTTGGTCCTGCATACGATCCCATCCCCCTACCAATCTAGTTTAAACCCACCAGTATTGGATTTGTGACGGTGTACAAATGAACAAAAGGACGTTAAGATATACCATTATTAAAATCCCTGGGACCCAGTTGGAGCTTTGTATCTCATATGGGTACAAACACTTCAAGAAACATCAGGGGTTTGGTGAGGGAAGGAAGAAGAATGTTTAGAAACATAGAGGATGGGACTAAGAAAATTAAGAGGAGATTTAACAGGTGGGTTAATATACAAATGATTTTGATACACTAAATGAGAATTTTTTTCCAAACTAAGTGATCATCAACCACTGGAAACAGATTTAATGTAACTGGCAAAACAGGCAGACACAATGCGTGGAAATACACAGCATGTTGTCGGAGGAGGTAGTTGAAGCAAGAACTATTGCAACATTTAAGAACTAATTAGATAGGTACATGGCTAGGACAGGTTTAGAGTGATATGGGACAAACACAGGCAGGTGGGACTAGGGTAGATGGGACATGTTGGTCAGTGTAGGCAAGTTGGGCCGAAGGGCCTGCTTCCATCTGTATGACTGTTAACTGGTCTGAGTTGGTTGAAAGTACAGTTTTAATTTAATATTCATAACAGAATTTGTTAAATAGTTCAGAGAAAATCCGTTGGGATATGGGGAAATAACAGCAGAATGGGTACATTCAAGGAGCCAAAACTGTCATTCGTTAGAAGGTCATCATGAGCACACCATCAGGAGAGGTGAGGAGAAGAGAGGTGAGGTTCGATCCTCCCTCTGATTAATCTGCCATTAGAAAAAAAACATCAATAAAATAATTTTTTTATGAATAAAAGAATGCATGATAACGCCGATCTCGTCTATTAGATCATATAATTATTTTTTGGTTTAAAAAACTGCACAAGAACCATAAATACTAAGACTACCCTGCCAAAGTAGCCAAAGCGACGGAGGGAGCGCACCCCCCTCACACACCATCCAGTCCAGTCAGCCATCACCTGCCCCGCCCCGCCCCGCCGCCACCCACTCCTTCCGTGCCCGAGTCCGTGGCTCGCCGTTGGCCTCCACGGCCATCCAGGCCAAGAGCCTCCACAACCAGGGTGGAAACACACGGTCTCCAATAATGTAAAAGGAGGTGTCGACTGAACCCCCCAAGAGCACTCCGCCCTCAGCGCCTGAAACACAATAACCTGAAGACCTCCTCCGCCCCACACACACACGGCCTGGGTTCACCTTGGGTCCAAAGTTATGTGGGGCCGACATCATTCAGGGCTTACCCATCAAGATCCGCATCTGCCTCTTTCCGAACAGCCGGGCGAACAGATGCGAAATGGTGAGGCCCATGGTTGTGAACGCAGTCGTGGCCTGGCAGCTAGCCGAAGGGGCCCACGACAGCGAATGGGAGGTTGTGGGCTCGGGGGGCAAATCCGACCGAGTGGAGACTCGGACGTGTTCGGGTCCCGTCGGCGGGCGGGCGGTCGAGCTGGCAGGCGGGCGCCGGGTTCGGGTTCGGAGCTGTTAGCAGATCGGGCGGATCCACAACCAAAGTAACGGACCAAAAGCTCGAGCGCGGCTAACGTCTCGATGATCGCGTCCGGCCAACAATAAAGGGATGACGTCGCAACCAGAGGTCGAAGTTCAACTTCCACGCGCGACTTCCGGTCGTTTCTTCCAATCAAAGATATTATCTTTGCTTCCAACGATCTGCTTTTGTCAATTGCTTTTGTCAATTGAGTACGTGGAATGTCCCCCCCTCCCGGCCCCGCCCCGCCCCGCGACCTTCTCAAGATGGCTTCTCTCTTGTGCTTTTGCCGACGGGTTCCAGGCCGCTGCTGTCGCTGCGCCTTGAAATGAACCTCCCCCCCGACTGAGATGCGGAATCGGATTTCCAGAGGAGGGGAATCCGGGTGAGGAATAGAGGGGTTGTTAACAGGTCCAGGGATGGCGAAATTAGAGGCCGGGAGTCAGTAAACAAAAAGCGGCCTTTGGGAGTTGGTGGTTGTAGTCTTTTTGTTTTGAGGAAGGATGATGCTGCAGTGGTTGAGGTGCTGTGTTAGAGGAGCTGGGACATTCTCTGGTTTTCTCGTTTGCTTAACCATCGCTTTACTTCTAAACTCCTTCATTGGTTGTAGAGGATTTTTATAATACTGGAAAAGTGTTGGCCAATTTGAGAATGACAAGTGAAATTTTATTTTAGTGATCTTTGAGGGCAACTGGGACAATGCCTTTTCTTCAAAGTAATCTCATGGATATTTTGTCCACCTGAAAATGCCTTTTAAGATCTCATTTGCAAGACACTTTTTAGTATTGTGTTGAGGGTCAATCTAATTTTTTGCATTCAAGTTTCTCATCTGAAATCCACAGCTTGGCAGACTAGACATAAGTACCATTAAAGTAGTCCAATGGACAAAGTAAGGTTTCTTAAAATACCAGCAATGTATTTGGATTACTCGTCTATTTCTTAGCAGCACAGAGCACAGGAAATAATAGAGATTACCAGTTTCATTATACCTTTCTGAAGCATACCTGCCAGATCTCATAATGGACAATGATCTCTGGCAATTCACACTTCTCTTTTTTCCACAATAACTCAGTGATATCCTTAACCTTGGTGACAGAGGCAACATAACATCCCTGGAACTACATTTGTAACCACAACCTGTCTGATGTCCAAATAATAGAATCCCCAATAACTATCTTCCCTCCTGCCCAAACAATTAAATCCCCTGGAACTATCTTTCCTCCCTATACATTTGAGCTACATATAGGCTTGGCTATTGTACCATTATTCAGACCAGCAAACTGCTTGTTATATTATGTTTCCTTGCAATACAGAATGTGATCATTTCAACCCATCAAAGATATGTGGGCTCACAGAGCAATCCAATTCCCCTGACTAATTTTCCCTGTGATCAATTCTACCCACATCCCCATCAATTCTCCCCAGGATTTGCTGTACAATCTACCAAATTACATAGTGGCAGGAACTCCATGTGGTCACAGAGAACATACTAACTATTCAAATAGCTCAAGAGGCCAGGACTGAATGTGGGAAGATAGATCTCCATCCAGGCTTTATAAATCTAACTACCTGTTCAATTTGTTTTTGTCTGTCTGGTTCTGTTCCTGCCTGTATACTCTTGAAACCAACTATCCTTGATGTTCTTAGCATCACAAATGGATCATTTTGGCAGTCCTTTAAATATGAAATAGCACTGAGTGCAAAAGTGGTATCCAGTATTTTCTTTCTCCTTGTTTTATTGGTATATCACCACTGACCAGATGACCAGATGCTTGGATTCTTGTTCCTGCATTCCAGTTACATTCACAAGGATTTAGTTCCTATCTTCCTCTTAAACTCATTGGGATTCTTGTTTTGCATGCCCTTTAATTACTAGGATTTTGCGTTCTACACATTTTTTACTCACTGGGTCTTTGTTTTATCTGCCCCATTCCAGCTCAAAAATTAGGTCAAAAATCGCTTTTTTTCTTTATTCATCTAAACTCCAGCAGATACAACTCTAGCCTCCTAACCTTTCCTCATGGGACAACCTGAACATTCCAGATATTAGTCAACTAAACCGTATCTCAACAACTTCTGACACATGGTGACTTACAGAGTTGAGCAGCTGCCTCACAGCGCCAGAGTCCCAGGTTCAACCCTGACCTTGGGTGCTGTCTATGTGAAGTTTGCATATTTTCCCTATGATATTGTGGGCTTTCTATCGGTGAGCCAGTTTCCTCCCAAATCCCAAAAGACATGCTGGTTGATATGTTAATTAAATAGCCAGTATGCAGGTAACTGGTGGAATCTGGGGTGAGTTAAGAAGAATGTTGGGAGAATAAAGTATACTTCCTTAAACAAGGAAAAAACCCAGTTTGAACATAGAACAATATAGCACAATAATAGGCTCTTCGGCAACATTGTCCGTGCTGAACACGATGCCAAGACAAATTCTTATCTGCCTGCACATTATCCATATCCCTCATTCCCTGCATATTCATATGCCTATCCAAAAGTCTCTTAAATGCCGTCTCCTAATCTACCTCAACCACCAAGCCCAGCAGCTCATTACAGTGACTAGTCACCCCCAGTGTAAATAAAACTTGTCCCACTCATCTTCTTTAAACTTTGCCTCTCTCACCTTACTATGCCTTCTGGTATTTGATGTTTCCATCCTGGGAAAAGGTCTACCCTATCTATGACTCTCATGATTTTCTATATTGTACATTGTGCCTTGTACAGTATCTTACATGGTACCTCAACAATATTCCATGTTACTGAAGCATAACTTCAATACTTATACATTCTGTTCCACTTGTAATAAACCATTACATTCTGTTAACTTTCCTGCTGTACCTGCATACTAATTTACTAATCACTCACCAGGACACCCAGACCCTGCTACATCTTAGAGCTTTGCAATCTCTTATTTATTTAGATATATGATGCATTTCATTTTTTTATACCAAACTGAATATTGCATTTTCCCACATGTGACTCAATTTGCCAGATTTTTGCTCACATACTCAAAATCTATCTATGTTCCTTTGTATTCTCCTTATGTGCTACTCGAATTCGTACTTACTTTCCTACTTTGCGTCAGTGGCAAATTTAGCAAACAAATGTTTAGCACCTTCAACAAAGTCATTTATATATATATTTTTAGTTGATGCCCCACCACCCATCCCTGTAGCACAATAACCAGGAAAAAAGAAAAGGCCCGTTTATCCATATCCTCTGTTTTATTCAGCCTGCCTATAAGTTACCTTTTGTACCATATATCTTCTGCAATAAATGTTTCTTACCAAATATCTGCATATCTAAGGATAATGTATTAGTTCCTGTTTAATAAAGAAAATTACTGTTTTTATTAAGTAATATGTTCTTCTTCCTTATTGCAGATGGTTTGTTTGCTCTGAGGTCCACTTTGAATTGACATGGAGAAGTTTGGTGTGAACTTTGGTGGTGGCCCCAGTAAGAGAGAGCTTTTGGATACCATTGAAACTCAGAAGAAGCAACTGTTCCAGTACCAGGCACGTTTGAGAGATGTCGTGCAGGCTTACAAAAGTCTCCTTAAAGAGAAAGAGGCTTTAGAAGCCAGTTTAAAAGTTCTCTCGGTATCACAGGAAGTAGATAATAATTTACAGAACATAGACTCTGTGAGTGCAGTGCTCTGCTCTGACATTGGAGATGATCAAAGCTCAGTCCACAGTGAGGACAGTCTGAGGACTGTGAATAGTTTGGACACAACAGCCAGTTTGACTAGTAGCAACAAAGGAGAGTTAAATAATGAGGACAAGATCTTAGTAGAATTGGAAGCTGCAGGAAGCCCTCCAAAGAATGAGGAAGCTAACAGTACTGAAAGTGGTATTGTTGTGAGTGGGGAACAGCAGAGCCACAGTGAAACTGATAGAAAGATGCAATTAAAAAGTCAGTTGGCAACACTGACCAATGCTTTGGCAACTGTTACACAGGAAAAATCACGAATGGAAGCTTCCTATTTAACAGACAAGAAGAAAATGAGACAAGAGCTGGAAGACTTGACACAGAAGTTTCAAGAAGAAAACTCCAAATATGAAGCTGAGATTAATAAAGTCCAAGAACAACTAGCAGAGGCTAAAGCACGGATTATTACCCAGCAACATGAGCGGGACCGGGAGCAAATTGACCATGCCACAATGCTTCATGAACTTCAAAAATTGCTGCAGGAAGAGAGAGCTTTTCGTCAAGATATTGAACTAAAACTTGAAGACACAAAGGATATATTGACTTCAAAAAGCTATGCAGCAGATAGGGTAGATGACTGCGAGTCTCAAATGAAGCATTTGAGTAAGGAGGTGGAAGTGGTAAGGAATGCACTTCGGCTTGCTGAAGAAGAGAAGAGAAAACCACACCCACGTGTACAGGAATTGGAGGTGGAAATGACTCAGACAAAGGCTCATTATCAGGCGCAACTTCATTTGGAAATAAGGAAGGTAATAGACTTCATCAACAAATGGCCATAGACTGACTAATTCAGATTTCCACATTGGTGCTAAGTTCTTAGAACATATCCAAGATTATGAATATTCAAGTTTATTATGAATCACCATTAGTTATATTATAAGAAAATAACTGCAGATGCTGGTACAAATCGAAGGTATTTAGGTCAGGTAGCATCTCAGGAGAGAAGGAATGGGTAACGTTTCGGGTCGAGACCCTTCTTCAGACTGATTAGTTATATATTGGTTATATATTTTTGGGCTAATGGATGCACATAAGTTATGCCCCATCATTGCAGCAAGTATCTTCTGCTAATCTCTTCCTAAAATTAGTTCTCACAATTCAGCAACCTGCAATGAATGTTGGATTCTGTTACAAAGTCTTTGACTTTTCTTTTAATCATCTCTCTTCCATGTTCTTTTATTAATGCTATCTCTTTTTTGCTTTCTTTGTCTCTTCTGATAGTGTTCTATCCAGGATTGTTTTTCTTCAGTTCAACCATGATTGAAATATATTTTTGTTGAAGGAAGAGGTTTGTACCACCTCATGATTCTTAGTGGCTCTTACCTAGGGCATTATACAGCCTTAATTTGTATGTACTAATGGCTTTTAGTGCTATTAATTTCCTGATTTTATTTCTAATGTTTTGTGCATTGTGCACAGATATTTTAGTTATATATTATTAGTCCTGGTGGTAAAATGGATGGAAATGCCTGCTCCTACTTTGTGCAGGAGCTCAGTCATCCATTGTCCAGGGGATGGCCTGATTTAATAACATACATTCTGCTTTGACCTTTTATCAACTTTTTTTCTATCTCTGTTAACTTCATGCATGGAAATAAATAAAACTCCAATTAACTAAAATTTTAACTGATAAAATAATACACAAACCTAGAAGATTTCTCAACTCTGGACTGTCAATACTGGAAATAATTCAGAAAAGGTCTGATTTTATTAATAATATATGTCTGCACAGTTAATTAAAAAATCCTGATAAAGTTTCACTTATCTCCAATTCTGGGACATTTTATTCCGAGAGTGCAATGTAATAGGTTATATTCAAAATGGAATAATTATTTCCTGGCACATCTGACATCTCTGTCATTGTAGTCTTTTGTATCCATTTTAATGATTTCCACAGTAGGACTGTGCTTTTGCACAGGGCATCTTCACTCTTGCTCAACTTGACATCCCTCTCACCTTACAGCCGTTGGAAGTTTGAGATTACTCAATCTATTTTTGCTTATCCTGAGCGAAACCAAGACGTGTTCACCTATCACCGTTGACTTATATTATGCCTCAGTTGTAAAGTTTCCAAATTACTCCATGTCCATGCCAATACCTGCATCTGGCATCTCTCTTTAATAATAAAATAACTCAAAAGATATTAAGCTGGCATCCAAGGCATCATAGCAATGGAGGTTTTAATTGCTCCTCCATTAGTATGATGCCTTCAACAGGTTAGACCTCAAGTTTTGCTTCTTTCTGCCTCTTTTAAGATGCCCTTAAAACCTTATCTTTTTGACTGAACTTTTAGTCACTGCCTTAATACATCTTCATGCAACTTTGAGTTAGGTTTTGCTGGCTAATAAGTACTTGCAGTGGAACATCCTGTTTTGTTTTGTTTCAGCCTAATTCATCTGAATATTTTTATACCCTCCAAGAGAGGCAATTCATACACTTATTCTATCCCTCAGCTATTCCAGCTTCTTTGCTTCCATTCAAGTTAATTAAGGTTAATTGCAATTTTTTACTTTTGGAATTGTTTGTATAAAGGAAGTTCTTTTTTTTCCTGGGTAGACACAAAATGGAATAACTCAGCGGGACAAGCAGCACCTCTGCAGAGAAGGAATGGGTGACGTTTCTTCAGACTGATGTCAGGGGAGTGGGCTGGACAGATATAGAATGTAGTCAGAGACAGTAAGACTAGTGAGAGAACTGAGAGGGGGAGGGGATGGAGAAAGAGGGAAAGCAAGGGCTATATGAAGTTGGAGGAGTCAATGTTCATACCGCTGGGGTGTAAGCTACCCAAGCAAAATATGAGGTGCTGTTCCTCCAATTTGCGCTGAACCTCACTGACAATGGAGGAGGCCAAGGATAGAAAAGTCAGATTGGGAATGGGAGGGGTAGTTAAAGTGCTGAGCAACTGGGAGATCAGGTAGGTTAAGGCAGACTGAGCGGAGGTATTCAATGAAATGATCGCCGAGCCTGCACTTGGTCTAGCCGATGTACAGTTGACACCTGGAACAGCGAATACAGTAGATGAGGTTGGAGGAGGTGCAAGTGAACCTCTGCCTCACCTGGAAAGACTGTTGGTGTCCTTAAATGGAGTTGAGGCGGGAGGTAAAGGGACAGGTGTTGCATCTCCTGCGGTTGCAGGGGAAAGTACCTGGAGAGGGGGTGGTTTTGGTGGGAAGGGACGAGTTGACCAAGGAGTTGCGGAGGGAACAGTCTCTGTGGAAAGCAGAAAGGGGTGGAGATGGCCAGTAGTGGGATCCCGTTGGAGGTGGTGAAAATGTTGGAGGATTATATGCTGTATGCGACGGCTAATGGGGTGGAAGGTGAGGACAAGGGGGACTCTGTGAGTAGACTCCCACACCACGTGGTCTGACTCTGCTGGATCCGACTGCTCCCCCCTCCAACAGGGAACCTCAGTGGGGGTTCCAGTGGTTCTTCTCCTTCCCGTTTTAACCAGTTGACCCCATCTACTCCCCATGCATACAATAGTCATGCCCCCCTCCTCTCTGAACACCCAGCATCCCCTCAGCAGACATTGCCTCAGCCTCCATCTACTCACCTGCCTCCCTCCGACCCCAACCCCCACCCTTGCCGTGTTCATCATTCTCTCTGACCTCCCCTTTCTGATACGGAACAGTCTGCCCTCAACAGAAGCCTCACCTTTGTTCCTGTCTGCCCCCTCCTCAACGTGTTCCAGGTCCACCACGATGTAGAGCTCTTCTTCTGTCGCCTCCGCCTCCGGGCCTTTTTCTATGGGAAGGAGTCCTCACCACCCAGTGATGACCTCTTCTCCCATCTCCACTGGACCCCCTCCTTTTGGACTCCCCCGGATGGCCCTCTACCTTCTTTAGACCTTTTCATTTCCAACTGCCGGTGGGACATCAATCGCCTCAACATCTCCACTCCCCTTACTTACTCTAACCCCTCTCCCCCTGAACATACAGACCTCCGCTCACTCTGCAAACCCACCGACAAGGGAGGTGCCGTGGTAGTCTGGCGAGCTAACCTCTACCAGGCTGAGGCCAGGCGACAACTCTCAGACACCTCCTCCTACTTATCCTTGGACCATGACCCCACAGACGAGCACCAGACCTTAATATCACACACCATTTCTGATTTCAACACTTCCGGCTCTCTGCCCTCTAAAGCCTCCAACCTTGTCGTTCCCCAGTCCCGCACGGCCCAATTTTATCTTCTCCCTAAAATCCCCAAATAGAACTGTCCTGGCAGACCCCTCTGTTTCTGCTTGTTTATGTCCCACCAAATTAATTTCCACATACCTCGACTCCATCCTATCCCCCGGTCCAATCCCTACCTATGTCCAAGACACCTCACACACTCTTCGTCTCTTCAATGACTTCCGTTTTTCAGGCCCCCATTCCCTCATCTTTACTATGGATGTCCAATCACTCGACATCCCCATCCCCCACCAGGAAGGTCTTGACGCCCTCCGTTTCTTCCTTGACCGCAGAACCAGCCAATTTCCGTCTACTAATACTCTTCACCGCCTAGCAGAGCTGGACCTCACTCTCAACAACTTCTTCTTTGACTCCTCCCACTTCCTCCAAATCCACGGCGTAGCTATGGGCACACATGGCCCCAGCTATGCCTGCTTCTTTGTAGGGTACATCGAACAATCACTGTTCCAGGCATACACTGGCCCTATCCCCAAACTCTACCTCTGCAACATTGACAACAGCATTGGTGCTACCTCCTGTACCAATGCAGAATTCACTGACTTCATCAACATCACGACTAGTTTCCATCTTGCACTCAAATTCCCTTGGACCATCTCTGACATCTCCCTACCATTTCTAGATCTCACCATCTCCATCACAGGAGACAATTGACCAACATTTATTACAAAACCACTGACTCCCATAACTATCTTGATTATACTTCTTCCCACCCTGCTTTCTGCAAAGACTCTATCCCCTACTCCCAATTCCTCCGTCTATGCCGCATCTGCGCCCAGGATGAGGTTTTCCATACCAGGTCATCAGAGATGTCCTCGTTCTTTAGGAAACGCGGGTTCCCCTCTTCCATTTTTAGAAGAGGCTCTCACTAGGGCTTCCTCGATATCCCGCAGCTCCGCCTTGTTCCCCCTCCCCCCCATTCGTAACAAGGACAGAGTCCCCCTTGTCCTCACTCCATCAGCCATCGCATACAGCATATAATCCTCCAACATTTTCGCCACCTCCAACAGGATCCCACTACTGACCACATCTTCCCATCTCCACCCCTTTCTGCTTTCCGCAGAGACCGTTCCCTCTGCAGCTCCCTGGTCAAATCTTCCCTTCCCACCCAAACCACCCCCTCCCCAGGTACTTTCCCCTGCAACCGCATGAGATGCAACACCTGTCCCTTTACCTCCCCCCTCAACGCCATCCAAGGACCCCGGCAGTCTTTCCAGGTGATGCAGAGGTTCATTTGCACCTCCTCCAACCTCATCTACTGTATCCGCTGTTCCAGATGTCAACTCCTGTACATCGGCGAGACCAAGAGCAGAGTCGGCGAACGTTTCGCTGAACACCTCCGCTCAGTCCACCTAAACCTACCTGATCTTCCAGTTGCTCAGCACTTTAACCCCCTCCCATTCCCAATCTGACCTTTCTGTCCTGGGTCTCCTCCATTGTCAGAGTGAGGCCCAGTGCAAATTGGAGGAATAGCACCTCATATTTTGCTTGGATAGCTTACACCCCAGTGGTATGGGCATTGACTTTTCTAACTTCAAATAGCCCTTACTTTCCCTCTCTCTCCATCCACTTCCCCTTCCCAGTTCTCCCACCAATCTTATTGTCTCCAACTACATTCTATCTCTCTCCCGCCCACTCCCCTGACATCAGTGTGAAGAAGGGTCTCAGCCCGAAACGTCACCCATTCCTTCTCTCCAGAGATGCTGCCTGTTCCACTGAGTTACTCCAGCATTTTGTGTCTACCTTTGATTTAAACCAGCATCTGCATTTTTTTCCTGTCTGTGTACACATACACCGTGCTTAGTTCAATGCTCAGAAACAGCGTTAAACTTTAACATTCAATAGTCCTGTCACACTGTTGGTAAATGGAAGCTGTAAAAATTTTTGCTTCCATTACTAGCCAAAGAACAGGAAATACCGTTGCCGTAAATGATACATCAACTATGTAAAACGTTGCACATATGTTTCCAGTAGCTGTGAATACATTTCTATAGTTCTGAAGAAAAAACATGTATTAATCTCCTGTATCATTTGTATGTTACACTTTATGTATATAGTTATATAGGCCACCACTGATTTTCTGGCAACTGGTGGTCCGGCACCTCCGTTAAACGGAAACAAAATTACGAGAGTGCACTTGAAATCCCCAACCCTCTGGAAGTCCCCTGAAAATCTGGCGCCTAGGGCAAGTGAGGCGGCCAATCTTGACCTCATCGGGACTTCCACGCCAATCGGCGATTGAATTTCCTCTCTGCGGCCAGGATTCTAGAACTCTGTCTGGCTGGGTCTGGCAGATCTATTCCCATAGCCGACTACCATGACAGATCGGCAGGTCGAATTTGCTGACTGAGGCCGAGGCTCTGGAACTTAGGCCCGGCCGGAGATGGCAGTTCTGTTCCCATAGCTGACCTCCGCCGCCGATTTTGCCATGACCTCCGTTGGTCTGGCAAAAAGGATAATATGGCAAGGCTCTGAACTCAAGGGTGCCGGAAAATCAGTGGTGGACCTTTACTGTTAATCTAATTGTGTTTAAAACTATCTTCCTTCACTCCCCATGCTCAGGCTGCACAGGCCCAAGAACAGCTTCATCACTTCTCTCAAATGGAGGAGGAACGAGTTGCAAATTTGGAAACCCGAGTCTCTGAGCTTTCTGATCTTGTCGGTACTTATGACAAGGGTAAGCAGAAAGACAAGTTGACAATTCACAAACTGAAAGAGCGAATTATACAATTGGATATGGAGAACAAGACTTTGGCCAATGCTGCATCTAACAGAGCCTCGTTGGATCTAATGGTCGATGAATCTAATCTAGATGTTAATATTTTAAGAGACAAAATGGAAAAGCTAAAGAAACAATTGGCACTGGCAGTCCGGAAATCACAGGAACCCCTAGACATGGAGAAGCTTTGTGAAGTTGATTCCACATACACACCTGACACGTCAGATGGGGAGAAGGCTTCTGTTTTCTACTATCAACACGAGTTGAAACAGTTGAAGGAAGAATTTGAACGCTATAAAATGAGGGCTCAAGTTGTGCTCAAAAACAAGAACACTAAAGATGGCAATACAAGCAAAGAGTTAGAGAGTTTGCGTGAGCAGCTGGCAGAGCTGAAAGAGAAGTATATTACCCTCCGCCTTGCATGTGATGAAATGGAAGCCAAGCACAAATGTGACAATGAGGCAAATAAACAGTATATTACCCAGCTTCAAACAGCTCATAAGAAAGAAATGGAAAAGATTGAGATGCAGTATCATGAAAGAGTTATTAAACTGGAAGAAGAAATGCACAAACATAGAGACAGGGCTCTTGCAGTCTTAGCAGAGAAAGACCGAGAGACTGAAACTCTACGCTTGGGCTCCAGTGGGCTATCAAGGCATAAAAACTATGTTGAAAGCAAGTTTTGGTCTGAGGGGAATGGTCCTCAGAATGAAGATGATCTTCAAGATGATTTCTGTCAAGATATTGTGAAGCAGACTGCTAAATTTTCAGGACCTAATGAGCCTACTTTTCTTCACTATGCAGAACAGCTGGCACGAAAGGAGCTTGAGGTCACAACACTGAGGAAGCAAAAACATCAAATGGAAGCTGTAGTTCATCAGCTGGAGGACAGTCTCCTAATGGAGAAAGAAAGACACAAAGAAGATGTTGAGGCTCTTCAAGATGTGATACAGAAACACCTCAGAGACAAAAAACGGGAAGGAGCCAACCTGGAATATGTGAAAAATGTGACCTACAGGTTCCTGACCTTGTCTGATGCTCTGGGGCGCCAGCAGACACTGACTGCTATTCTCACCATTCTGCATTTCAGCCCTCAGGAGAAGAAGAATGTGATGAAGCAGCAGGCCAGCAGTTGGTGGAGTTCTGTGAAAAGATGATTTGTGCAATATTTATTAACTACTGATTATTCTTTGATCTTGAATTTCACTTTTTACACTCTTTCATTCTGATAATTTTGTGCTGGGCCATTTCTGATTTTCGTATCTCCAAAGTTTGATATCATTGCCATTAACCTGAAAATTAATACCTTCAAAATCGCATTATGATACTTCCGTATTTGACAATGATGTAAAGTTGGAAAGTTTTGTAAACTGGTTCATATCTCTGCAATTTTAATAGGATTAAGGATGTGAGCTGACATGAAAAAAAGAGATTGGTTTCATAATATCTGCTTCAAATGCTGGTGTTATAAAGCTTTGCCTTGGGAAATAGCAGCCTTATTGAGAAAAATAACTTTTTAGTTTCCAGTTCAGTTCTGATTATAAAATGGAATGACCAATAACTATTACTTCCATTTCATTAATTGTATGTATAGACTTTGTTCCTGTGCAGTTGAAACAATAAGACAAACTTGACATCTGCATTGAACTTCTTTTGTTATGAAAGGTCATCCAAATATGTGACAATAAGTATTTCCATAAAGAGCACAGTCTAAGCTGGGTCAATTCTCATTAAACAAAAGATTTGGAATTGTTCTCCCTTTTTTTAGGATTTTATTCCATCGTTCCATTATGTTGCTTGAGTATCTGAGGAAATGTTTGGAAGCAAGGCATCAGAAACCTGAGCAAAGGTGAAATGGTGACTTTTCCTTTCCATTGAATTCACAGCAAGATAGAAATGAGTTTGTGATTCTCATGCCTTGTGGCACTTTACCAAATGCTGTGATGGCATGGCTATTTTTAGGTGCACTGATAAAAGGAAAATGGATAATTCGGTGGCAAGGAGTTTCTTTTTCATATGTTTTCATCTTTCTCATATTTGTGGTTGTAGGACTTTTGGAGAAAGACAAGGAACTTTAGAGCTGTTGACTTGACAGTAATGGACGGATTTGAATTCCTATATCACGTTAAACAAAAGTAGATAAGATCATCAGAAGCATGTATTTTATCTTTCAGCCCACTGAGATGGCTCTGCCTTTCTTTATGAACATGGCCAATTTAACATCCCTCAAGTCCACTTTCCTGTTTATGCTCTTTAATCCTTGATTGCCTTACTAATTAGAAATATCTTTGTGCACAAAGATCCTGCCTCCTACAGCTCGCTGGCAGGAGTTCCGAACACTCACAACCATATCAGAGAATTTATACATCATCTCAATCTTATATGGACACCCTTTTGTTGAAAAAGACCATGTCTTTTATTTTTCCAATGAGAGGAATAATCTCTGAGCAGTTACCCTGTCTCACTTCCTACAATCTCTTAAATTTTAATAAGGTTGCGATTGCCTGTCATTCTGAATACTATTGAATAGGTTCCCAGTGTATTTAACCATTGCTTGGAGGATAACTGTCTATTCCAAGGATCATCCTTGTGAAACCCCTGACCCGCCTCCAATAAAAATAATATGTTTCCGTAAGAAAGGGGGCTAAACTCGTTCACACTACTCTTATAGGTCTCACTAATGCCTTGTAATAGTTAATAATTTTTATACTCCAAATCACTTGAAATTAGGACCAGCATTTCATGAGCCGTAGTATCCCACTAATTTTTTGGTTAATGGATTGAAAAGATACAGCGTGGAAACAGACCCTTCAGCCCACCTGGTCCATGCTGACTAACAATCACCCATTCACACTGGTTTTGTGTTATCCCACTTTTGCATCCACTCCCTACACACTAGGGGAATTTTACAAATGTTAATTCACCTACAAACCCACAGATCTTTGGTATAAGGGAGGAAATCGGAGCACCCAGAGAAAACCCACATGGTCATGGAGAAGTGCAAACCACAGCAGCATCAGAAGCCAGGATGGAACTCTGGTCTCTGGAGCTGTGAAGCAACAGCAGCTATACCACTGTGACGCCCATTTCCTGTTTGCTGCTTCCTGTTTCCTGCCTATTGGTGTGTCTAAATGCCTCTTAAACATTGATTTTGTATCTGTTTCTACAATCTCTCATGACAGCCTGTTCCAGGTGTGTATAAAAAAAAATGGTCTTGAAATTTCCTTTGTGTGATAGCAGTGGGGAAGAAGCTGTTCCTGAATCTGATGCCACATGCCTTCACGCTTTTGTAACTTATGGCTTATGAGAAAGGGAGAATGAGGGGATGACAAGGGTGTGAATGCTCCTTGATTTTGTTGGCTGCTTTCTCAAGGCAGCATGAACTATAGATGGAGGGGGTGGTGGAGGTAGCTTGGACTTACATCCTTAGATCCCTCTGTACATTAAAGCCCCTAAGGATTTTGCCGTTTATTGTATAATTTGCACTTGCACCTAACCTCCCAAAATGTCGTCATCTTGTACTTTTTAGATTAAATTGCATCTGCCATTTCACTGCCGAAATTTCCAACTGATCTATATTCTGCCGTATCCTTTAACAGCCTTCTCGCTATCCATAACTCCACCAATTTTCATGCCATCTGCAAAAATTACTAATGAGGGCATAAATATTTTCATCTAGATCATTGAAATAGATGACAAACACTTAATAAGGTCCCAGCACTTATTCACATGGAACGCCATTATCTGCAGTCAGAAAATCGCCATTCTACAATTAACCTCTGTCTTCTGTGACCAAGTCAATTTTGGATCAAATTTACCAACTCACCATGTTTCACGTGTGACTTAATCGTCTGGGCCAGCAAACCATGAAGGACCTTATCAAAGACTTTATTAAAGTCATGTAGATGACTTTCACTGCCCCACCCTGATCATAAATTTGATTAACTTTCATTAGTAAGTGATGAAGATGATCCTTATTGATCATCTTCATCATTTCCAAATAAAGGTTAATCA
The DNA here is from genome assembly GCF_053455715.1 of Rhinoraja longicauda. Taxonomy (NCBI): domain Eukaryota; kingdom Metazoa; phylum Chordata; class Chondrichthyes; order Rajiformes; family Arhynchobatidae; genus Rhinoraja; species Rhinoraja longicauda. The sequence goes on from NC_135975.1 coordinate 13,135,294, forward strand.
AATTTATGAGACTGGACCTCTCACAAACGAAGCCATGTTGACTCACTAATAATCCATGCTTTTCTAAATGCAAGTAAATCCTGTCCTTGAGTGTTTTTTCCAATAATCTCCTAACAACTGATGTAAGGTTCTTCAGCCTATAAATTTCCTGGTATGCTTGTTGCCTTTCTTAAACAAAGAAACAACATTGGCTATTTTCCAGTCTTCTGACTAAAGATACAAAGATCTCTATCATAGCCTCAGCAGTCTCCTTCCTTGCTTCCCTCAGAATCCTGGAATAAATCTCAGCAGTTTCCAGGGTGTTATATTACCATAGTATATGAGGCCATTCAGCCTGAGGAGAGGTGGGGGAAAAGGGAAAGTAGATATCACAGGGTCTGAGAGGTAGATACTGTCTGGAGGTTCTGCAGGCCATGCTGTATGCCTTGTTCAAAGGTTGCAAATCCATCCTTAAAAAGTGGAGAATCCAATTGTTGAGGTCCTTTCAGAAACCAATGACATGGGTAGAACTAGGAATGTATTGCTGAGAGAGTTTGAGGAATTATGGTCCAACTTGAAAACAGAATCTTGAAGGTGTCATGTCTGGATTGTTATCAGAGCTAAAGGTTTGTTATGGAAAAATGACGCTGAAGTAAAAGATCATTCGCAATCTTATTGGAAGGTGGAGCAGGTTAACAATACAACTAGATGTGGAATACGGTACTCTAACACTATCCAAGTTATATTACTCAGTAACTAATGTATCATTTCTGTGTGACAGAGAGTTAATGAAAATTATATTGAAAATACGTGAAAATGAATACCACAAGCTTTTTCACTATACCTCAGTACACATGACAATAAACTAAACTAAACCCAGATTTAAATTTTTTTAAGAGCAGCTGGCTACTATTCTCATTCCAGAAATGTTTTGTTACCAAACTGGTAGTTTAGAGGCTTTTAAATAATCCAAAGTCACAAATTCTATTGTTGAGCTGTGGAATTTAAATTTAATTTGGTGTATTTGAATAAACATAGAATAAAAGTCTACGTGTAATACTGATCATGAAATGATTCAATTATTACGACAACCCATCTGTTTCACAAATATTTTTTGGAAGAAAAACTGCGGTCCTTACAAGGTCTGGTGTATATGTGAACCCATTTCCTTTTATCTTCATGCTAACTACTTCTTTATCCATTTGTTTCTTTCCTCCACAGCCTTCAACCTCAATCTCTGACCAGCCACAACCTCCTTTACCTCTTCCACAAGCGTATCTGCTCTGGTAATTCCACTATTTCAAACTTCATTTGCCATGATGTAGATACTTAAATATTTTTTACTCTTAATGGTCCATAAAATGGCCTGGCAAAGGATTGGGTGTATTTATTATAAAAAGGGGGAATTATTGTACACTGAAGTCAGATAACATACATCAAGAGATAAGCATAACTTTGATCCATGTAGGTTGACGACTGGGAGTATCTATGTGGACTGTGCAGATTTAAAGCAACTGTTCACAGGTGGAACAAATTCAGCCAGAGGATTGTACTTGAGGTGATCAGGTTGCTGTTCTGGTGAGGATTGGAAGTGTAGGTCAATTATAAATGAGGTGGATGGGGTCTACAAACAATTAAAGCAGAAGGGTGTCAGAAATGTTGCATAAGCAAAAATAGTAAAGATGGGAATAAGTACTGTTGGGTGAACTTGCTGAGCTAACTCGACAGTAGGGAGAAGCAGATTATGCATGGTCAGGGAATACTACTGGAGGGAAGGCAGAAATGGAAGACCAACGATAAAAGCTCTTACTTGCCTCAAATTCCCAGCTGGAACTTTCCAAGGCAGTAAGTATGATTCTCAGCAAAAGGGGCGTCTGCATTATAACTGTCCTCACATGGTTCTGACCTGAAATGTCTGCTCTGTTTCTCTTCCCACAATTGCAGTCTGACCTGCTGAGTATTTCCAGCCTTTTGTTTTGATTTCAGACATGCAGCGTCTGCAGGTTTTTGTTTTACATTAATGCTATGGGATGGACAGAAAAAGACTCATTCAAATCAATGCCGCAAAATAACAATAGGTGGCCAAAATATGGCAAATTTAGTGAGCTTTCTCAGCTGCAAAAAAACAGTTTCTTTAAATCCAGAAATGTGCAAAGAATATTTTTAAAATTGAACATTATTAACTGAAATGACAATAGTTTATATTTTTATAAATAATTTAAACACTTGAGATTTGTCCCTTGCAGGCATTCTTCTCCGTTGAAATCAAATAACTATATAACTGGTCTGTTGTAGATTGTTTAAGCAGTTTCTGGAATTTCTGGATTTTTTTGTGTGAGTAAACTCAAATTATTCAATTCAAATTATTCTGTCATTTCTGTGGAATGGAATTTATTTGCATTTGGAAAGGCAAGGGGGCTGGTAAATGGATTTTAACTCAGACAAGTGGAAGGTGATGCATATTGGGAAGTTAAACCAGGCAAGGGATACACAGCGAATGGGAAGACCCTGGGGAGTGCTGTTGAATGGAGAGTATGTACATAATTCCCTGAAAGTGTTAGCCTAAAATATCCTTTATCTCTTCCACTGTATTTGAATAGAAATGCACTATTTGCAGTTCTCTGGTATGTTGTCGCAAGAGTGTTTAAAATGAAAAGTGGTCAATTTGGAACGTTTTCTTTGAGCCCTGTCCATTGGGTTTGACTGATTTATGTACAAGGATTTATGAATTCTGTGTTTCTATAACTACTTTCTCAAAATCTAGACTTTTAACTATATTACATCGAATATGGATGACTTCACATCCTCCTACACTCAACACTTTCAACAATGGTTTTTCCAGCTCATTTAATCCATCAATACTGTCTTATGACTTCTTTCCTGCAGTTACACTACTTACAGTACATTTCCAATCAAAGGACAGTCAAAGATAAATTACAGGTAAGTGAGCAAAATACAGTGCCCTCCATAATGTTTGGGACAAAGACCCATAATTTATTTATTTGCCTCTACTCCACAATTTGAGATTTGTAATAGAAAAAAAACACATGTGGTTAAAGTGCACAATGTCAGATTTTATTAAAGGCCATTTTTATACATTGTGGTTTCACTATGTAGAAATTACAGCTGTGTTTATACGTAGTCCCCCCATTTCAGGGCACCATAATGTTTGGGACACATGGCTTCACAGGCATTTGTAATTGCTCAGGTGTGTTTAATTGCCTCCTTAATGCAGGTATAAGAGAGCTCTCAGCACCTAGTCTTTCCATCACCTTTGGAAACTTTTATTGCTGTTTATCAACACGAGGACCAAAGTTGTGCCAATGAAAGTCAAAGAAGCCATTATGAGACTGAGAAACAAGAATAAAACTGTTAGAGACATCAGCCAAACCTTAGGCTTACCAAAATCAACTGTTTGGAACATCATTAAGAAGAAAGAGCACTGGTGAGCCTACTAATCGCAAAGGGACTGGCAGGCCAAGGAAGACCTCCACAGCTGATGACAGAATTCTCTCTATAATAAAGTTTACAGTTACAGTTTGCCAAGAAGTACTTAAAAGAGCAACCACAGTTCTGGAAAAAGGTCTTGCGGACAGATGAGACGAAGATTAACATATCAGAGTGATGGCGAGCAAAGTATGGAGGAGAGAAGGAACTGCCCAAGATCCAAAGCATACCACCTCATCTGTGAAACACGGTGGTGGGGGTGTTATGGCCTGGGCATGTATTGCAGCTGAAGGTACTGGCTCACTTATCTTCATTGATGATACAACTGCACGGTGGCGCAGTAGAGTTGCCGCCTTACAGCGCCGGAGATCCAGGTTCAATTCAGACTACGGGTGCTGTCTGTACAGAGTTTCTACGTTCTCCCCGTGACCGCGTGGGTTTTCTCGGAGATTTTCGGTTTCCTCCCACACTCCAAAGACGTACAGGTTTGTAGGTTAATTGGCTTGGTGTATGTGTAAATTGTCCCTAGTGTGTGTAGGACAGTGTTAATGTGCGGGGATGACTGGTTGGTGCACACTCGGTGGGCCGGAGGGCCTGTTTCCGCGCTGCATCTCTAAACTAAACTGCTGATCGTAGTAGCATAGTGAATTCTGAAGTGTATAGACACATCCTATCTGCTCAAGTTCAAACGAATGCCTCAAAACTCATTGGGCGGCGGTTCATTCTACAGCAAGACAATGATCCCAAACATACTGCTAAAGCAACAAAGGAGTTTTTCAAAGCTAAAAAATGGTCAATTCTTGAGTGGCCAAGTGAATCACCCGATCTGAACCCAATTGTGCATGCCTTTTATATGCTGAAGAGAAAACTGAAGGGGACTAGCCCCCAAAACAAGCATAAGCAAAAGACGGCTGCAATACAGGCCTGGCAGAGCATCACCAGAGAAAACACCCAGCAACTGGTAATGTCCATGAATCGCAGACTTCAAGCAGTCTTTGCAAAGGATATGCAACAAATACTAAACATGACTACTTTCATTTGCATGACATTGCTGTGTCCCAAACATTATGGTGCCCTGAAATGAGGGGACTATGTATAAACACTGCTGTAAATTTTTGGAAAATGGTGAAACCAAAATGTATAAAAATGGTATAAGAAAATAACTGCAGATGCTGGTACAAATCGATTTATTCACAAAATGCTGGAGTAACTCAGCAGGTCAGGCAGCATCTCGGGAGAGAAGGAATGGGTGACGTTTCGGGTCGAGACCCTTCTTCTGAAGAAGGGTCACCCATTCCTTCTCTCCCGAGATGCTGCCTGACCTGTATAAAAATGGCCTTTATTAAAATCTGCCAATGTGCACTTTAACCACATGTGAATTTTTTCTATTACAAATCTCAAATTGTGGAGAACAGAGGCAAATAAATAAATGATCGGTCTATGTCCCAAACATTATGGAGGGCAGTGTAAATAGTTCAAAACATTCTTGCTGTTGCAGAAAGGGTGAAAGGATCTACTTCAGCTCCAGTTATCCTAGCCCACTGCGCTACTTTCTCCTCAGTTCTTCTTCTGTCACATTCTTGAGGCAAACCAGTTATTTCAACTTTTTGCATTTCCTCAGAATATTTTATATTAAAATTAAAGTACCAGCCCATAACACTTAAATAACTCTTCTGCCAATCTTACAGAATTAATACAATCTTCCCCAAACCTCCCCTCCTCTCGTTGGGGAGAAATAGAAGGATTTCGCTACATTGGCCAGTTCTGTAATCTCACATTAAACAGATTGGATTACATCAAGATCAGGGTGCAGTCATGCCATGCAGATTACATTCAAGCACTTACTGAATGATCATAAGATTTTACAATGCAGCGAACAAATGACAGAGTTTAAAATGGTTTACTTTAATCAGGTGATTTATGAAAATTGACAGGCATTTTAGTTCATCATTTGGAATTAAATCTGTCTTTGTGTGGCATCACTGTATCAACTAGCTATCTTTGTACAATGGATGACTCGGAATATGGAAAACAGAAGGTATGCAGTGTTATTTCTCTCAAAGGATGTGCTGCAAATCTCTTGTTTGTTCAAATCAATGTCGATGCAGCACCACTTGTAGATCATCAGGCAAGGAGCTAATAACAGTTTCCACATATAACTCCAGCTTCTCCAGCAGGTCTTCCCTCACTGGCAGCTGGTGGACTCTTGCTTTTATCTGAATAAAGAAACATACTAATTAAAATTTTAAAAACCTGAGAAAAGTGTTAAGCATAAATAGGACTAAAGTAATTGACTTTCAGTAGATGCAGTTGTTTGTGGAATTTGTAAAGAATTTCAAGACTCTTGAGAAAAACATTCCATTCATTTTTGTAGGCGTTTCCCGTACCTGTACATTGGTCTTGAATTATTTATAGACAAGTATTTCTGAATTTTACAGTTGTTCTATAATAATTATTTTCTCAAAATCTAGACATGTTCATTTAACTTTATCAAGTCTAAAATAGATTACCTCACACCTTCCCACACTCCACAGCTTTGACAATGTTTTTTCCAACTCACTTAATCCATCAATACTATATTATGACTTGCTTTCCTCCAGTTGCGCTATTTACTGTTCATTTCCAATCAAAGGACAGTCAAGTTATGGATAAATTAACAGGTAAGTGAGCAAAATAAGTGGCTGAAAACATTCTTGCTGTTAGAGAACAGATCTGATGAAAAGCTGGACTTCTGCAGTTGTACAGGGCCCTAGTGAGACCGCACCTGGAGTACTGTGTGCAGTTTTGGTCTCCAAATTTGAGGAAGGATATTCTTGCTATTGAGGGCGTGCAGCGTAGGTTTACTAGGTTAATTCCCGGAATGGCGGGACAGTCATATGTTGAAAGACTGAAGCGACTAGGCTTGTATACACTGGAATTTAGAAGGATGAGAAGAGATCTTATCGAAACATATAAGATTATTAAGGGGTTGGACACGTTAGAGGCAGGAAACATGTTCCCAATGTTGGGGGAGTCCAGAACAAGGGGCCACAGTTTAAGAATATGGGGTAGGCCATTTAGAACTGAGATGAGGAAAAACTTTTTCAGTCAAACAGTTGTGAATCTGTGGAATTCTCTGCCTCAGAAGGCAGTGGAGGCCAATTCTCTGAATGCATTCAAGAGAGAGCTAGATAGAGCTCTTAAGGATAGCGGAGTCAGGGGGTATGGGGAGAAGGCAGGAACGGGGTACTGATTGAGAATGATCGGCCATGATCACATTGAATGGCGGTGCTGGCTCGAAGGGCCAAATGGCCTCCTCCTGCACCTACTGTCTATTGACTGTTGAGCCTTCATTCACAGCTGGGAAATATGCAGGCAACATAATGTGATCTCTGCAGATAGCATTGTGTTACAAGGGAACAAGTTCAAGGATCTGAATAGTGGAACAGAAAAGGCTCACTCATCTGTTTAGTTGCAAATCAGTTTTATTGACGAGAGGACAAAAACTACTTGTCTTGGTATGCGCAGGGTCCGTTTTACACCTCTCTCTCTCTCTCCATCCACGGAGCTGATCGCGACTCAGCCCGTCGGTGAACCCCTCTTGTACATAAACCTGAACTACCTTCTGGCTGACTGGCGCCGGCCTTTATACAGGTAAGAAATCAGGTGTTGAAATAACCGCCGGTAAGTCCTGGCCAGAAGCGCTGCTCCCAAATTCAAACTCTAACTAATGGCAGGGGATTGCATCCGAGCGAGGACCCCCCACCGCCTGTGGGAACAAAGCGCTATCAGCCACAGACTGGCGTGTAAAGCAATACACAGCGCTACAGACTTGGTGCGTAACGGTAATACAGCGTTGTCGGTTTGGCGCGCAAAGGTTTAAACAGCGTTATCGGTTTAACGCTTGGGAATTTAAACAAAGCTGTCGGCTGCAGCACTATGGGTTCTAAATATAGCGCTACCAGCTGCAGCGCTATGGGCTTTAAACATAGCGCTACTATGGCCACAGCACTATGGGTCACAGACTGTTCGGGAAAATTCTCGCATAACACAATCAATGTCAATCTTCATACCTGCCTTGGAGAAAGACAACAGAGTTTGATTAATAATAGAAGAGCAACAGAAGTAATCCTAAACTGCTGATGTTGAGATTGAAACAAGCAATTTGTCTAGGATCATGAGAGAGGATGATATGGCACAGGCCCACTCATTCCATTTCACTGGTGACGAATGCATCTATCCTGATATGTATGGGAAGTTAAAATATTTAAAGATTTTTTCTGATAATGTGCTGCCAGCATAAAAACACTAACATAATCCAATCAAAAGAGAAAAGTGCAATTGGAAATGGAGTATTACCAATTTTTCACGAAGTTTTAAAACCAGGTCCACAATTTCCACTTCAGACTTTTCCCGAATCCACTTGAGTAGATCCTACAAAATTGGAAGACCAATATTAAACAATATTAAACAAGGGACAGAATTACTGTTCAAGGAAGTATCTGAGCTAAATTATCCTCTATTCTGAATTGCATATGTTTCTATAGCTGCAATGTATTTCTATATTATGCTGTTCTCATCCTTTTTAAACAGGTTTGTGATTAGTTTCAGTTCTTACAAGCATTTAATAAGGTATGCAATAGTGTTTAAATGGCCCACTCTCCAGATCACTACCTTTTTGATATTTGTTAATGAGTTATACTTGGGTATTCGGACAGAATTTCAAAGTGTTTCAAACTGCAGCAGACGTCAGAAAGATTTAGGTAGTTAAAATTGATTTGAGTGCTATGAAGTAATGCTTCTCTGGCAAATAGAATAAAGGGAGGAGATACAAATTAATTAAAAAAAATAAGGGCTGGCATGAGGAGATAACGAAAATTTGTTTCTGGAGGCAGAAAGGTCTATTGCCCGAGGAAACAGATTTAAAATAATTCCAAAAGGAAAAGAGTATTGATGAGAAGAAATTATTTAATACTTGGTTTGCTAATAGTTGGATTGCACTGGAATAAATAAACTTTTAAAAAGATTGCAGAAAATTTAATAGTAGCATTCAAAATCGATTTTGAGGAATACATACAGGGGGAAGAGTGAATCTTGGAGAAAAAACTGTGGAAGTCAGACTCACAAGACCCAGTCAAGGGCATCATGGACTTAATGTCACTTCTGTACTGTAAGGCTCCGATTTAAATGCAGCTAAATGTAGGATCTGTGAATTCCACAGAAATTCTACCCAGACGTATTGCTCCTGTCCCTTCTGACATCAAACAGAAATAAGCGCCACTCAACCCTCTCCTGGGTTCAACTCTGCAAGTGATGCAATAGATTATTGGTTGGAATATTATTAGAAATCTCCATGTTTGCATTTACAGATTTACTACAGTAGGGGATAAAAGCTATACATAATTGGTGTGATTAGCACCATGATCCAAACCTATCTTGTAATCTCTGAACTGACAACTTACTGCCTGACATAACACCTCAAGGTGAAGAATATCCAACTTCTTGCGCATCTCTTGGTGTCTCATACGAAACCAGCCATCAAAATTGGGCGATTTGATAAAATGTCTGTAAAGCCAAAAGAAATGCTGCTCAGAAAAATTGCCTGTCATATTTAAGACATTATATACATGAAAATCAATATAAAATTAGATTTTGAGAGCATTCCAAAATTTTTGAGAGCACGGTAGCGCAGCGGTAGAGTTGTTGCTTTACAGCGAATGCAGCGCCGGAGACTCAGGTTCGATCCTGACTACGGGTGCTGCACTGTAAGGAGTTTGTACGTTCTCCCCGTGACCTGCGTGGGTTTTCTCCGAGATCTTCGGTTTCCTCCCACACTCCAAAGACGTACAGGTACGTAGGTTAATTGGCTGGGTAAATGTAAAAATTGTCCCTAGTGGGTGTAGGATAGTGTTAATGTGCGGGGATCACTGGACGGCACGGACTTGGGGGGCCGAAAAGGCCTGTTTCCGGCTGTATACATATGATATGATATGATATGATTCCAAATTATTTGCTTAATCATCATTGCAATCTCTTGGCATGATGGAGGTTGGAAAGGGTAACTATTTTAGGAGTTAGTGTTAAGCAAGTGAGCAACACCCAGCCCATCGGAAGAGATTGAGGATTTTGGTCTGAATTGAAGACTTTCATTGGTTCACTGATACTAATGGTGATTTTGGAGGATTTCGCAGACAGTGCTGGTGGTATCTCTTGTGCTCTGAGGTCCTTTCCATAGGCAGTCAATGTTACATTGCATACTTGGAGAGGGGTGGCCACAGGCACCCAGTACACTATCGGCATTTTGCTGGGCTTCAGGTCTTATCTTCAAACCTCTTCCTCCAAAAAACCAAAGCTCTGCTGGTGTACTGAAGGCAATGTCTGCATCAATGTCTATCTTCACTGAGAAATGGCTCTTGTGATATGGGATGCAATCCACAGGGTCTTGTGGATGTTACGTTAGAAGTCCTTGAAGGAATGGGTAGCGCTTCGGGTCGAGACCCTTCTTCAGACTGGTTAAGGATAAGGGAAACAAGAGATCTAGACGATGATGTAGAGAGATAAAGAACAATGAATAAAAGATGTGCAAAAAAAGTAACGATGATAAAGGAAACAGCCATTGTCAGCTGTTTGAGTGAAAATGAGAAGCTAGTACGACTTGGGTGGGGGAGGGATAGAAAGAGAGGGAATGCTGGGGCTACCTGAAGTGAGAGAAATCAATATTCATACCACTCGGCTGTAAGCTGCCCAAGCGAAATATGAGATGCTGTTCCTCCAATTTGCGTTTAGCCTCACTGACAATGGAGGAGACCTAGGACAGAAAGGTCTGTGTGGGAATGAGAATTAAAGTGTTTAGCAACTGGGAGATTTTGTAGGTTCAGGTGGGTTGAGCGAAGGTGTTCAACAAAACGATCGCCCAGTCTACGTTTGGTCTCACCGATGTACGTCCACATCTTGAACAACGGATATAGTAGATGAGATTGGAGGAGGCGCAAGTGAACCTCTGCCTAACCTGAAAGAACTGTCGGGGTCCCTGGACAGAGTCGAAGGAGGAGGTATAGGGACAGGTGTTGCATCTTCTACGGTTGCAGAGGAAGGTACCTGGGTAGGGGATGGTTTTTGTGGAAAGGGATAAGTTAACCAGGGAGTTGCGGAGGGAATGGTCTCTGCGGAAGGTGGAAAGAGATGGAGATCGGAAATTGTGGCTGGTGGTGGGATCCCATTGGAGGTGGGGAAAATATCGGAGGATTATGCATTGTATGTGAGGGCTGATAGGGTGGAAGATAAGGACTAGGGGGAGGGGGAGCAAGGGCTGAGCTGTGGGGTACCAAGGAGACACAAGTGAAGGCCTCATCTATGAAGGCTCTGAGCAGCAGCAGGAACATAATCAAAGGTTTGGAGATAATAAATTGAATGCAAGATTTCCAGTTCAACTATAGCTACTGTAGAACAACTAAATTGTGTATAACTGGGTTGAACTTGAGATGATGTGTGGACAACAAAATTGGATTAGAACCCAAAATGGAATTTTTGACTGATCACAAAATATGATTTTGGCACTCCCCAAAACAATAGACTTCATTACTTCATGATTCACTCAATTATATTTTCCAGTTAGAGTAAAGTCATGCTCTACCTGTATAATCCCACCCAATCTCCTTTAAGCACAGATGTCAGTTGTGGTCCTGCATGCTCCAACGTCTTCATGAATTCCTCTTGGTTAAAGGGCCGAATCTGCGGAGGATTCTGATTAAAAACAGGCAAAATAAATAAAATAATTAGCTTTCTGTTGACAGAGCATTTCCATATATACTTAAGAAATCTTTCAAACTCTTGACAAAGGGTCATTACTTAGTCCATGGCTCTGACATCAAACTGAGGATAGTTCAGTGATCTACCATCCAAAGTCCCTCTATTATAGCTTTCAGCAGTCCTGATTTTCAATTCAATTCACCAATAACACCAAGACAAGATAGGAAGGGTTTAAAAGGATATGGCCAAATGTAGGAAGGTGGGACGAGTGTAGATGGGGCATTTTGGCCGGTGTCTCAGGTAGTTGAGCTGAAAGGTCCGTTTCCATGTCGTATGACTCTAATACAGCAAGAACAAGTTCCTGAACTTGCTTTGCATGCTCTGGTACACCAACCAGCTCTGACACATCATAGGGAATATTATTGCTACAGCAAGTATCAGTGCAGATCACTGCTTGCATTAATCACCAAACTACTGTTGCACAAAGTGCATGCATTGGTGGCCTCATTACATCTTTTTTGAGTCTGCATTGGAGGCTGAACTTCTGGAGAAATACAACTAGGTCAGACAGAATGAGAATAAAGTTGCAACTAATGGATCCTCTCTTACAGACCTAAACAGGTAATGGACATAATTCATAAGAGGTCTTTAATAAAAGTAAGAGCTCTTAGAATTGAAGGCAATGTAATGGTGAAATTGATTTAGATGAGGTTAACAAAGTAGTGATAATAGGTACATCTTTTCAATGGCAGGGTGTCACTAATGGTATCTTAACGTGATCTTTACCGGATGAGAAACTTTAGAGCAGCAGAGAAATCTAGGTTTTCAAGTATAGAAATGGAACATGAAATCAGAGTTTCTCAGCACTATTCCGTTTTACCTTCCATGCAGTGATGGTCCTCTGAAGAGGCATCAGACTAGCAACATATCTCTCCTGAAAGGAAAAGATAAAGAATATCTGTACAAGCTTCTGTTTCCCATAATTATTTAAAACTCCCTTCATGAACCTCCTCTGAATTATTTGGTTTAAAGCTCATTAAAATCTTCAAGAGCATCATAAAATCATGGTGTTCTGGCTGGGCTGACACCCAGGGTGAAATCCAGTTACTTTTTTTTTAAATGTAGACATTTTGCAGATTATTTTAGGTTTTGCAAATCCTAAACTCAAACAAATTGCTCACCAGGGGAATAATGAAACTCTGAGTAAGCTCCAGTAAGTGGCGGCGGACAATGGCACTCTGTACTTCCGATGGGCGCTTTCTTTGAATACCCTGCAAGTCATTTGAGACGGGAAAAGAAGAGCAAAAATAGCATGTCTTAGGATGTATTAACACTTAAAATATGAAAACATCAAGCAGAAATTTCTAAACATCTTGTAACTGTGCTGCCAACAATTAGGAAAGAAAATATCTGATTTACTAATGTTGAATTTTAGAGGTCTATTGAATTCCCATTGTGTTTTCCCTATCACAATGAAAACTATCCTTGACTTTCCATTTTCTCAACTTAAATGAAATTCTTTATCTGATACCACTCTGGTAAATCTCCACATGCTTGATGGCTTTGTCATCTTTCCAAAAATATGCTACATTCTAATTGGAAACAACAATCCAATAACAGAAAGGCCTGGTATTATACACCTCTGCTTACACAGCATAAAAATAGTCTACATTGGAATATGCAGACTTGGGACTCTGCAGAAAATGTTGTCAGATCCTGTGCAATGATTGCATAAGTAGACTATCAAAGTCATTTGGCTGAATGCCACATCATCAGAACTTTCAACCAAACATAAAGTCATCTCCTGGCTGGTAACGGGAAAGAGTCACCCCATCAAATCCTTCACACACTGCCAAAGATTTGTACACTCCATGTTGTCAGCACATTTACTGCATGGAATGAGATCTTTCCCTTCTGTAACATGGTTTGCAAAAATCTTGAAAGTGATTAGTTATCTCTACCAGGGTTCATCCCGATCAAATGCACAACACGGGACTCTGTGCTCTACACAGACTGAGACAAATATAAACGGCTGTTTGAAAACTTAACTCAGGGAAGGCATAATTTTACCTACCCAAAATGTACTCCAATGCAAGGAGCTGTCCATGACAGAATATTGCGAACCAATACATTTTAAAGTGCAGCTAGGTTTGCAAAAGGATGCACTACTTATACCACCAAGACAAATGGGGAAACACCACAGCTTAAGGCTTTCCATTGTTGCCTGCTAAGTCAAAACCAAGCAAAAACATATTAGACTGTTTACACTAAAAGGTATAGAAGGCACACCATTGCCTCTACTTCCTGAGGAGGCTGTGGAAATTCAACATTTCTCCAATGACTCTTACTGATGTACCGTAAAAACCTTATTGTCAGGTTGCATCACAGCTTAGTTTGGAAACAACTCCGCCCAAGACCCCAAAAAATTGCAGAGTTATAGATGTAGCCCAATTCCTCAGAGACGAGACTTCCTAACGTTGACTCCATCTACACTTCACGCTGCTTTGGAAAAGCAGCCAACACAATCAAAGACGTGTTCCACCCCGTTCATTCCTTCCTCCCCCTGTTCCTGTCTTACAGAAGGTACTGAAGCCTGAAAGCATGCACCACCAGACTCAGGAACAGCTTCTTCCCCACCATTATCAGGCTTCTGAATAAGCTAGGGTACTGTTCATCTTGGCCCAATTGAGGGCATTGGACTTTGTCTAGGGATGTGCCACAATGCGGAGAACTATATTCTGCACTCTATATCTTCCCCTTTGCTCAATCTATTTTACTTGAGTTTGAATTGATTGTAATTATGTATGGTATATCTAATCTGTTTGGATAGCATGCACAACACAGCTTTTCACCGTACCTCAGTACATATAACAATAATAAACCTATCCCTAGATAAAATGTATGTCCCGCTGCTGTGAATTGAAGACTTGCAGATCTGCTGTGCATTGCACAATCAATGCTAACTTTTAGAAAGTCATATTTATTTGCAAATGTTATATAAAAATGTGTTATGGAACATAAAAAATCCCTTTGTTTCATTAAAATCTAAAGAATGATAGGTAGCAAGGCAGAATGTATTTGGTTAGGATAAAAAATATAAAGATACAGGAGGCTTTTCAGCATCTCAAGCCTACTCTGATATTCTATAGATTGCAGTGGATCTGTACTTCACTTTAATTTATTTTCTTTCAGATATATCTCTTGCTACCCTAAACAAGAAAGATTCATATCAATCTTGGTCCTAATAAATTCTTGTAATCCAGCGCTTAAAATATTTTAAGACGGGTTCACATTTCACGCATTAATGGCCTGCCTCTTTTGGATTACAATACCCTTGATTTGAAGGTCAACATTCAACATGTCCTTTTGCTTAGTTCCTATACCTCTGAATATTTTTTAGTTATCTATGCAAAAGAACCCTTTGTTCCTAGATAATTTCTATTCTCAAAATATTTTCTTATCTTTAATTCAAAGATGACATCGGCATTCATCACATTGACCTCTGTATGCCACTTATGCCTCTCTCCGTATGCCACTCATGCCTAGTCATATTGTCCCTATGTCTCTTTGTATGGCAACTCTACAGCTGCACCACTGTGCCGCCCAAAGTTTCAGAATCTTCTACCCTGGGAAAAAGACTTTGAGCGTTCACTTTATCCATGTTCATCATGATCTTGTACACTTCAATAGGGTCACTCCTCAGCCTCCTTCACTCCACAGGAAAAGGTCTCAGCCTATCTATCCTCTTCCTATAACTTAAGCCTACAATTCCAAGTAACATCCTGGTGAATCACTGCAGCATCCAAGTTAATGACATGCAAAGTCCAAATAAATAATGTCTATACTCCAGCCTCATGAATCCTCTTGACTTTTCAAAAAACTCTAATCAGATTTGTGAGACATGATTTCTCTCCAATATTATCTCCAATTCTTTGCATTTTCATTTTGTTCTAATAATCTCTTGTGCAGGACATAATCAAATGACTTCTGCAACTTCATATAAAAACAAGCCATCAAGATAAGAATAATGTGCATAAATGTATCATAATCATTCATAAAAATAAACAACTCGTAAGTAATTGGCATAGGTGTAATGGGGTAAATGCAATAACTTTTTACAGAACAGTAATAAAAGCACAATTGATTCGTTACCTCCTGGCTAAGGAAAAAATTAAAGTAGCTAATCATTTTCATACCTCCAAAGGAATTCATGACTCAACCAAAGATTAATAACCTGCCTCCTCAAATTAAAACAATTACCTTTAAAAGTCGTTTAATAAGTGCCTTGTCCTTGTGTAGAAAAGTTCTGTAAGATGTATAGATACCTGCACATAAAGTAGAAAAAAACCTATTTGTTTTCACAGATTAATATTTTTTTCTTCAGTACTCACTTTGTGTATGTGCACAAATTGAACACGAGTTGTGATAACCTGCAATAGTTTTTACATTATTTTTTTTCTACTGTTCATTGCAATGTCCAAAAGTGTAATGGGTTTTGCAAATATGAAACCTTAAGTGTGATTATCCAATGCCACCAGGTTAGTTCATATCATTTCACACCTTTTAAGGTTTGCATTTACGATTCATTTACTCAGTACCTAAAATCTGTAAGCCTCAAATATTTAAACAAAACAAAATTATTTCAGAACACTGAACTTTCCATTTCTCCAGTTCTCTAACACCATTCCAATATCCAAATAAAATAAGAAGAGTTTGGTCAGAGCCTCCACAATTTCCACGCTTATTCTTCTGCTAACCAGTATGCAATCCATCAGCACTATAATAGGTTAACATGTAGCTCCTCATTTGCTATTATTAACCTAACCATATTGGTAACACACTTCATTTAGTAAAGGGAGGTGGAAAGTGTGTATCTCTTACTTTAATCACAGCCTCTGCATCTTCAAGAAGACTAATGCATTTTGTTTAGTGTTATCTGCTGATCTTTTCATAAACACAATTTTTAGTTCTCCCATGTTGTTGGAACTCTGTGGGCAACTTGACTTTCTAAGTAAACCAATATAATCCAATATCTATCAAATACGTCCTTTTTCTGCTTCATTTTAACCAGCATACCTTTTGTTATCTGAAGAGTTCTGATGACTTTGTTTCATTTCCAAAGAAAATGTGCCTTCTGTGCACAAGCTATTTCCCTTATGGCCTCCAATTACACTGTTTTAACTACTAATATTCAATTCCACTTTATCTGACCGGATCCCTTAAAATTGTTTGAAATTGCTGCAACATCCTGATCTCTTGCAACAATTTTGTTCTATGTTTATCAATTATTTTCCACACCCTGGATATTTAAGCAAATACACAAAGGGTCTTGCAGCATATTGCGCCCCTGCAAGGACGTTTAACCTGTCCAGCAATTGCCAACTGTCCATCTTGCACAGAACCTTTGTGCTGCAGAACAGTCTAGGAATTTGAATCCATTCTTGGATTGCATTTCCTACTACAAACTAACCTGGTACAGAAAGGAGACTATTCATTCCATTTATGCTTTAAATTCCACTATTAATATTGTGACTGTAATCGAAGCCCTTGTGTTGAAGGAAAACAAATTTTAGTACTTAGATAAGTTACTGTTAATTTATAAATGGTCTGTTGTTAAGGTCAAAGGATTAATGTGCCATACATTTTGGACTGTACTTATTTTAGGTCAGCTGCTTACAATATAATAACCAAAGGGGGGGGGGGGGGAGGAGATCTTACAAGGGAACAGGTTCAAGGATCTGACTAGTAGAACAGAAAAAGGCTAATTTGTCTGTTTAGTTACAAATCAGTTTTATTGGCAAGAAAGAACAAAAATACTTTCTTGGTATGCATGGGGTCCAGTTTACAGCAGCACACCTCCTTCTCTCCCTCTCTCCGTCCGCAACACTGATCGCAACTTAGCCCGTCGGTGAACCCCTCTCGTACATGAACACATCAGATTTATTGGCATGCGAGAGAACAAAAATACTTGTCTTGGTTTGCGCAGAGCCCATTTTACAGCAGCACACCTCCCTGTCTCTCTCTGCCTCCGTCCGCGGAACTGATCACGACTCAGCCAGTCGGTGAACCCCTCTCGTACATAAACCAATTTATGGCATCCTGGCGCCGGCCTTTACACAAGTAAGAAATCGGCCATTGAAATAACCGCCGGTAAGTCCTGGCCAATAACGCTGCTCCCAAATTCAAACTATAACCAATGGCAGGGGACTGCATTCGAGCAACGAACCCCCCCCCCCCCCCCTTTGGGAACAAAGCGCTATCAGCCGCAGACTGGTGCGCAAAGCAATACATAGTGCTACAGACTTGCTGCGCAGATCAATACACACAGTGTTACTGACGGTGCGCAAAGCAATACACACAGCGCTGCCGGTTTGGCGCACAAAGGTTTAAACAGAGCACTGTCGGCTTAGCACGTGAGAATTTAAACAAAGAACTGGGCTGCAGTGCTATGGGTTATAAATATAGCGATATGGCCCTAGCCATATGGGGTTTAAATATAGCGCTACCGGCCACAACGCTATGAGCTTTAAACATAGCGCTGTGGGCTTTAAACATAGCGCTATGGGTCACAGACTGTTTGTGTAAAATTCTCAGAACACATTCCACCCCTCGAACAGTCTGGTTACCATCACATCCAACCCGCAGACTGTAGTAAAGTCCACGCGGTCGTGATGCAAATCCGTACATACAACATCGTAATATTATGGCCAACAAGATTGTCCCAATGGTCAGTCCCCAGTGCACCACTGTTGTCCACCATCCTCCCAAGGGATTGTAGTCGTGGTACTGTTCTCTGACCCTTTGAATCTTCTCTACGGCTTCCTGGACGTGGTCAGCGAGGTTGGTACTATTTTCTTTTACCCCACTCAGGATCAAACCAGTCACCGAGTCTGTATGACCACGCATGGTACAAATTAATTTGTTTTGTCATAAGTCCCAAACCTAAATGCCGTTATCAATACCACCAGAGATAAACTGATCGCTTGTGTCATTAAACGTTGCTGCCAGTACTTGGTACGTGTTTTGAAATGTATGGTTTGTAGTCTTCTTCTGAATGTCCCATAGCTTCACTGTTTCATCGTCGCTTTCTGGACAGACTAACTGTGGTCCCCGTCAGGCTGGATAACATGAATTCACAAAGGATGTGTGACCTTTAAGTCTCTTGATTCACTCGTTTCACTGTCCCACACGGCTAGTTTTGTCTGTTGATGCTGGAAAAAGCATGCTGACATCTGTGTTATAATGCAATTCCATGTGACCTTCCAATGTAGCATAATTATCGCAGTCGCCATATAAATTCCAAAACAATAGAGTCGATCAAATCCTAAAACAATAGAGTCGATCAAATCCTGCAGATGCCAGTGTTGATCCATTCAGGTGAAATTTACAACAATAAACTTCTCCCCCGTGACCCGTTAAAAGCATTAGAGGAGCTTGGAAGACTCGAGGTTCTTGGTCCCACGCAGCACGGCCGGCTGCAGTCCCCCCTGCACTGAGGTCAGCAGCTTGTTGCGGGGGTGCTTGGCCTGCACCAGCGCCATCTCTATTGCTATTTCTTTTTACCAAACATTTTCTATTCTATTTGTCAGATCCTGCCAACTATGCCAAATGTTACAAGGGAACAGGTTCAAGGATCTGACCAGTAGAACAGAAAAAGGCTCACTCGTCTGTTTAGTTACAAATCAGTTTTAATGGCAAGAGAGGACAAAAACAATACTTGACTTGGCATGCGAGGACTCTGCTTCACAGCAGCACACCTCTCTCTCTATCTCTCTCTCTCTGCCTCCGTCCACGGCGCTGATCGCGACTCAGCCCGTCGGTGAACCTCTCTCGTACATAAACTAACTTCTGGCTTCCTGGCGCCTGCCTTTACACAAGTAAGAAATCAGCCGTTGAAATAACTGCCGGTAAGTCCTGACCAATAGTGCTGCTCCCAAATTAAAACTATAACCAATGGCAGGGGACTGCATCCGAGCGAGGTTCCTCTCCCCCCCCCCACCCCCTTTGGGAACAAAGCCCTATCAGCCGTAGACTGGCGCGTAAAGCAATACACATAGCGCTGCCGGTTTGGCACGCAAAGGTTTAAACAGAGCGCTGTTGGCTTAACGCGTGGGAATTTAAACAAAGACCTGTCGGCTGCAGTGCTATGGGTTCTAAATATAGCGCTACCGGCTGCTTCAGCGCTATGAGTTTTAAACATAGCGCTACTATGGCCACAGCACTATTGGTCACAGACTGTTCGGGCAAAATTCTCATATAACGGGGAAATGCTATCAAAAGGAAATTAAGTGATATTTATTCAAATGGGATCAGGAAGACAGCCAAAAAACAAGAGTAATAGATCCATAGGCTTGCAAAAGGTATCCATGTTAGAGCCCTACCCTTCAACATAAGCAACAAACCAACTGGTGGTAGATTCTTTTCTGACAGGGACTGGAGATTTTATCATTGCATATATTGTTGAGTTGGCTCTCTTTAATCAAACAAAATAAGACTGATGGTAATGACAAAGAAAATATAACAATGGTATAGATCTGTTTTTTCGTACTTGTATAAAGACCTGATCAAGTGATGGTAGATCCCATCATGTACTTGATCTGAAGATAGACACAAAAAGCTGGAGTAACTCAGCAGGACAGGCAGCATCTCTGGAGAGAAGGAATGGATAACGTTTTGGGTCTGAAGAAGGGTCTCATCCTGAAACGTCACCCATTCCTTCTCTCCAGAGATGCTGCCTGTCCTGCTGAGTTACTCCAGCTTGTTGTATCTATCTTCGGTTTAAACCAGCATCTGCAGTTCCTTCTTACACATGTACTTGGTCTGCCCAGGTCAAGTGTTCCCTAGTTAAACAACAACAATACTTCACTGTTAATTGACTTGTAAAATGAAGTCTAGTTAAAGAAACTGATCAGCTAAGAAGGAAACATATTTTGAAGATTTACAAATATGCATGAACTATGCACTCACGTTTCCCAATAATACTAAAGCTTCATCATGTATGCTTCATATATCTTGAAACAAACCATCCCTGAAGGAACAAGAATAGACATGTGCCACAAAAGATAGCTTATTATAAAATTGAAAGCAGATATCTAGGAGATGGTTGATGTTACAGGGGTATCACCCTACTTTTAATGGGTCCTCATTTAAGTTGTTCTCAGCACAATACCTTAATATAGTTACTGTTGCCTTGCGACAAAATGCACATTTGTTGCAATGGAGCATCACCCTGAAAGGATATAACACTATTATCCAACATTGCAGTGATTTGCAAATCAGGGTGCTGACACACTGTCATTCCAGGCACAATTACAGATATAATTCTCACAATTATATCTCACATTATTATGATTTGCCATAACTCATAAATATTACATTTAAAAGCTACATGAAGCCATTTTGTCAGTTCAGCTATTATTTCAAATCAGATCCAACTATGTGATTTAATGCATGATTTCAAAAAATCCCTTGGAGGTATGGATGAGGTCTGACTCATGCAGGGAGTTTGGTGCTGGGAGACTGCTGACGTTCAAAACAATCTGTCATTTTTTGGGTGATTGTGTGATCATATTGTGTAGGAAAATCATGTAGAAAGGCAAATATGGTTGAATATCATTATATGGTATTTGGGTTTCGCATGATGTATCTATATTAGACTAGTTCCAACAGCCTTCAAGAAGTTCCAGGACAAACTAGCACATTTGTTCACATTCCATCCACCAACCATTACACATTCATTCCCTACAACCTACAAAAAGCATGCATTTACCCTCTTGGGATATGCCAACAGCACCCCTCAACCCCACAAACAAACAACCTCTCCCACCACGAGGAACAAGTCCAGCAAGAGCACGAGAACATTTCTAACAGCAAGTTCCTTCCAGTATTGCACTATCTTCACTTGGAAATATAAATTGCTCCTTCATCAGTAGTGGATCTGAAACCAAACCCCTACCCAGCAATTGTATGGGGGTAACTTCACCAGTTCTAAAATGTGACTCACCACCCATTCTAGATTAAAGAGGACCAGGCAATAAATAATGGCCTCACTATTGATGGCCACATCCAAAAACATGAATTACAGATTAATTATACATTAAAATGGCAGACAATTAAACAGTAAACAGGAGATGGAGTGTCAACATCTCAATCTCAAGAATAGCAGAGCAAGCAAGTTTCAAAGACGTGGTTGAAGTACCTGCAATCACCTTCAGTCTAACGTGCCACGTATTTGGACCAGAAAACATCAGGAACTCGTACAGCAATATCCTAGGGCTGAGATGATTGAACCTTCAACAACCACATTTTTCTTTTTGCAAGTTATAATTCTAGTCAATGGACATTTATACTTTTCCCACTGATATTCAATATTACTTGGGCTCCTTAATGCCACATCTAGTCAATTGTTGCCTTAATTTCAAAGGTAACACTCGCATCTCCTATGAAATATGGCTTTTTTTTTGTCTAGGTTTAGACCAAGATTTAAAGGGAAGTATTTGGTGAACCCCTGTTAACAATGGCATGCAGGATACTAGTTAAGAACCACTTAATAGCACTGTGAACTACTCTTTTCATCACATTTTAGTTTAGTTTAGAGATATAACATAGAAACAGGCCCTTCGGCCCACCAAGTCCATGCCAATCCCCAAACACTAACCTATCCCACACACACGATAGACAATCTACAATTATACCAAGTCAATTAACCTACACACGTACATCTTTGCAGTGTGGGAGGAAACCAGAGATCCCGGAGAAAACCCACGCAGTTCACAGGGAGAACGTACAAACTCCGTACAAACAAGCACCCGTAGTCAGAATCGAGCCTGGGTCTCTGGCGCTGTAACTCTACCGCTATGCCACCATGCCGTCCACTGGTAGATGAATAATTGATGAGTCAACGATTAGCCAAATTAGATTAATTCAGCTCTTTGCATAAAGGACATACCTAGACAATCTTTGACATTGTTGGGTTATTGCCAGTAATGAATGTATAAAAGAAACACGAGCCTTGGAGCACAAATCTTTGGATTTCTTGTATCTCTTGGTCTCAGCCATTCGTTCATATGGAATGAACTGAATTGGCTAGATACTGCCTCCTGAAGGTGGGAACTTCAGGCAGTATGAGTTTCACTGTATTCCTATTGCTCCCCACACCATGGGGAGACCTGCAGAACAGATGCACCCCAAACCGTGATCATTCTGGCTATTTGTCTTTGGAAAGAGGGAGTGAGATTAAACCATGAAAATATTTAATCATGCCCTTTTTTGTAGAGGTGTAGAGGCGAACTATGAAATATTGTTTTTATCTCCAGTAGGAATTCTGGGAGCAGCCTGACACACTTATTTAAAACCACTGTTATCTTTACACATAATGAAACAGGCTCCATGCCCTGCTCTGAAATTGGAATAATTTTCTCCATGCATTTCCTTAAGTACTGGTTTTGAAATACAATTGAGATGTTTAGGTTCCAAATTTCCTCTGTAAATTCCACCAGATAGAATTCCAATTTCTCCCCCATCCTCTTCTCAGATTTATCCTGCTTCTCCCAGTCATGCTAAGTTCAAGAAAAACGTCCCCATGTCTGCAAGCTATGGGTTCCAGAAGTTTTAAAGTACATAAGCATTTATGGTACCATTGCCAATAACTTGAACCTTTGGATAAGTATGGAATAATGTACGGAATTGTACCAATAGTGAGAAGAAATAATCCAGCAATTAATGTATATGATCACTTTATACTGCAGTTGCCAGAGAGTTCCTTCGTACTATTTACTTTAACATTAGCCATGCACACTCTAGGGTGTGTGGGGAATTGTTTCTTACAAATTTGATTGCGTTTTTAAAGGGATTATGAACACACTGACGAGAGCAGGGCAGTAGACACTCTCTACATAAACTTTAGCAAGGCCTTTGACAAGATCCTGCATGGAAGCTAATATGGAAGATTGGATCACAAGGGATCCAGGGGGAGCTCACCAATTGAGTACAAAATTGGCTTAGTGGAACGAGTCAGTGTGTGTTAATGAAGAGTTATTCAGACTGGAGTTCTGTGAACAATGGTGTGCCATAGGTATCAGTGCTATTGTTTGTCATCCATATTAACAATGTGGATGACAATGTTGTTAACATGGTTAGTAAGTCTGCAGATGAATCCCAAATTTGTGATACAGTGGATGGTGAAGAAGGTTGTCTAAAATTACAACAGGATCTAGAGTAAGTGGTTCTTAACCTTTTTGGCCGCACGTCCCCATCAGACATTCTTGGTCAGTACCGTGACCCCCGAAACAAAAATTGAAAAACCCAGCCCGATTTATGAAAACAAGTCTGCCAATACTCAGTCAATGGAATGGGATAATTTCATTTATGATCCCTTCATGACCCCCAGAAAAAACCCAAACA
This sequence comes from Rhinoraja longicauda, assembly GCF_053455715.1. NCBI lineage: Eukaryota > Metazoa > Chordata > Chondrichthyes > Rajiformes > Arhynchobatidae > Rhinoraja > Rhinoraja longicauda. The sequence goes on from NC_135975.1 coordinate 13,158,850, forward strand.
ACCCCCATGGGGGTCACGACCCCCAGGTTTCTAGATGAACTGCGTAAATGGACCAACTTAGACAAGTGCAAGGTGTTGCGTTTTGGTCAGTTAAACCAGGGCCTGACTTAAATGGTGGAGCATTGGAGATTGTTGTAGAACAGAAAGATGCAGGGGTTCAGGTACATCGTTCCCTGAAAATGGCCTCAGAGTTCAGTACATTGAATGCAGGATTCAGGATGTCATGTTATAACTGTAGCAGTCATTGGTGAGACCACACTGAATTATTGTGTGAGGTTCCAGTTGGCCAACTGTAGGAAACATGTCATTAAGCTGGAAAGGAGGCAGAAAAGGGTCACAAGGATGTTACCAAGACTAAAGGGTTTGAGTTACGATTTTATATACGTCTATTTTGTTCCTCAAAATAAAAAATCCACTGTTCTAAATACCAAATTTTCATAAGTTATGGCAATGATCACAAAAAATTATAAAGGCTCTGATGTCAATCTTCCAATCTTAACATTTGTGATAGATTGCAGAAAAGATTTTAAAAGGCAGACCAGAGATATAAATCTAGGAAATATACATAAGCTAACATGGTGGGGAAACGTTTTGGACAATAATCACAACAAATACAATTTGATATTTGAAAGAGTATAAGAGATTAAATCAGCATATGTTTATTTAAGACAAATCATGTTTGACAAATTTAATTTTAGTGTTTGATGAAGTACCACATCACAAAATTCGAAGTAAATGTTTTTCTATAAATGAAGTCCAACTGTTTATCTAAAATGGGCTAAAGGACAAATGGCATTGAGATGTGAATGACTGCTTTTTAGTTTGAAGGACAATGAAGGGGTCAGAATTATGACCACTGCTTTTTTGATTATTGATGTGAAACTTGTATATAATTTCTAAGTTTTTAGGTGACATGAAACTCTGAAATATATTAGATTAGAAGGGTAACAGATGACTGGGAAATGGACAAACAAAGGGCAGTTACAATTTAATATATTAAAATATAACGTGATACATTTCGATAGAAAAAATGGAGGAGCCACTTTGAGCTAAATGGAGCATTTCCAAAAGTGGGGAGAGTTCTAGGAACAGAGAGAGTGTAAGATCTATCCTTTGAAGAATGTGGGATCGTTTAAAGATCAGATCAGAGCTTAGGACCGACATTTTCCAATACGGAAGAGGGGCAAGTATGACAAGATTAGGGAACAAGAGATATTGTAAATGTGGTTAAAAAGGGAAAGTATAAGTATGGTCTACGAAGAAAAAATCAGATAGGGTATTTGAGGAATAGAAAGAAACCAGGAAAAAACTCAAGCTGGAAATTAGGAGGGCCAAAAATATATTTGGCAAATAGGATTAAAGAGAAGACCAAGGTATTTTATGCATACATTACATACAAGAGAGTAACTGCAGAGATAATGGGATCATTCAAGGATGAAGGTGGGAAATTTGTACTTGGGATCAGAGTATGTTGGTGAGGTACTGAGTACTCTGCAGTGGTATTCCCCAAGGACAGGGAGAACAGTAAGATCAGTGTAGGTATACAAATATCTTGGAGCTTTGAAAGATCAAGAAGGTGATGGTGTTGGGTTTCTTGAAGTGCATTAAGGTGGATAGGTTCCAAGGGCCTGATAGAATCTATCCCAAATTATTGAGAGAGAATAAAGAGTGCAAATTGCCGAGACCTTGACAAAGTTTTTTGTATTCTCTCTAGCCACAGGTGAGGTCCCGGAGGAATGGAGAGCAGCCCACATAGTTCCTTTGTTTAAGAAAGGAAGTAGGGATAATCCAAGAAATAATGGACCAGTAAGCCTCACATCAGTGGAAGAGAGGATGGGAATTGCTCACATTTGAAAGAGAGGATTTACTCACATTCGGTATGGCAACTGCTTTGCTCAAGACAGCAAGAAACTGCAGAGTCCTGGACATAGCCAGTCCATAGTGTAAATGAGGCTACCCCCATTGACTCCATCTACACTTCACACTGCTTTGGGAAAGCAGCCAAAAATATCAAGGGCTGTTCACACCCCAGTCATTCTCTTTTTTCCCCCTCTCCTGTCAGGCAGTAGATACAAAAGTCTGAAAACGTGTTCCACCTGATTCAAGAACAGTATTTGTGCGACAAATATAGTGAATTAACCAGGTAAAAGAGGGTTGCAAAGTCATAGGGAATAACAATCTGGATGAGGTAGAATTGAAAGATGACAAATAAAATCTAGAATACCAGAAAATAAATCAAAAACTTCTCACGTATTAAATATTCAAAGATCTGAATTATCTGAAGTTGTTATAATGAGATGAGCTGTTGTCCCTCAAGCTTAAATTGAACCACTGCATTGGACTTCATCACAACTATGTAGTAGACCAAAGATAGTGGTCAGGGTTGGAAAATTTATTTGATTTAAGAAAATAACTATTTTGCCCATTTTAACTTTTGGAAATTGTCATTCGTAGCCCTTTTGTTTCCTGTTGGTTCAATTACTAGATCACATAATGAAAAAGCAGACTAGTCAGTGAGATGTTTGTGAGCAAACAAGTGTTTCTTTCATTGCACTAGATCTTTATCAGTCCCGTTTATGAATCTGTTGCATCTGAATGGATTTGAAGTCAAGCTTCAGAATAAGTCGACCAATGCTTTTCTATTTTAACTTTCAGATTCTCGACACACAAGAAATCCTTCAATCTAGTAAACTGCAGACATGAATTAAAAAGGATCCCAAAGTATACGGCAGCTTTCCAGTACCTGGCTTTGTGTCCAGAGTCCTAATCTTCATCAGTTTCTTCACTTTTATTTGTTTGGGTAAATCACCTGAAAAACAGTCACAATGAGATTGCAGAAATTCTTACCGATATAGACATCGACCAGCTCATGAATTTAAATACGTTGATATGCTTGATCAATGTTATCAGATGTTGCACAAAAAAGCAGAAGAAAACAAAGCACAGCTTGCGTTAAATAATCCAGTGGCTGTACATTCTGGGCTTGTAACAACAGACAAAAATAAAACAGTGATTAAGCAAGGGATTTTGCTACCTTATATACTCTTCAAAGTTTTAAATATCTGGCCATAGCATATAATCACCGACATAATAGCATTCGGCTGGTACAATGGTGCTTCAGTGCAACTATCCCACAGCTACAGCAACCCGATTAGATTTTGGCCTTCAGTTGTGTCTCCAGAATTCTTCCCGAGACTGCATGGGTTTCCTCCGGTTGCTTCAGTTTCTGCCCATATCCCAAAAACATGTTAATTGCATTGCCTACTGTAAATTATCCTGGTGTAAGTGGATTGAAGAATTGGATAAGCTCATAGGCACATCATGGTGTCAGAGTTATACAGCACAGAAATAGGCCCTTGAGCCCACCACATCCCTTTTGTGTGTGACAATAAGTTATAGGGAAATAAGTGGAAGCCTGGGATTGATGGGATTTGATCAGAACCACTATCTCCACCACTTTAGCTCTTCCCCATCCTTTCCATTCTGTCTATCCTTACAAAATTGTCAAGTAACCTCAAATACTCAGTTTCAAGTTTTGACCATCTTGCTACCGATAAACACGATTAAGGTCATATCATTCTTTGTACCATAAATTCATCTATTTTGTTATTTTAATTTTGATTTAAGTTTGGCAGGTTGGTGTGGGAATAGAAAGGGGAATTAAAATGCATGGAACTGGGAGTTCAGGATAGCCAATGTGGAGTGTCCCACAAATCGATCACCTTATTTGTGCTTAGTCTCACCAATATAGAGGAGGCAACTTCAGGAGCACTAAATGTAGTAAAAGAATTTGGAGATGACAGACATTTGGTCCCTGGATGCAAATACTTTTTTATGAACATATTTTTGTAGTAATGATTAACTTCCCTTACCTGACATTTTGATTTCTCCAAGACGAATAATATGCGGCCAGTGCTGGAAGGTTTTGATGAAAAAAGGATTTGTCACTCCTAGAACAACATTTGGCCTGTCAAATACAAATGCAACACCAAGTTGGTATTGACTACAAGAAATAACAAACAATTCTTGTGGGCCAGGCTACCTACCAGCTGTGTTGTGGAAAAGAAAGAGGAAATCTTTGTAGCACCAAGTTTAAAAGAAAACTAGAATCCGACAAATTAAATGGTTGGTGCAATGACCAGCCTGCCCGAAAATCATTACTTGAGAATAAGCTCGGCCCTAGATGATGGAAAGCCCAGAAACCAACCTGCTTGGATCTAATGCCCACTTTCAGCGAGAAATGTATGGAAACCAAACTCATTCAATGTTTAATACATAAGGTCACAGTTTCAAATGGAGTTATAGCAGTTTCCATGTAACCCCAAACACTTTCTAACAAATATGAAATAAATTCTATATAATAACTGTAGAACACTATGCAGCTGCCATAGCAATGGCCTCGGAGGAGGAATAGCGGGTTCATTCTTTCATGTTATATTATTGTATTGAACATGAACATTTTCTCTTAACTGAAAAAATGAAACAATGTTACATTTTATCAAAATAAAACATTAACAGTATACCCAGAGATTATGGAAACAATATCAAGGCAACTACCTTATTTCACCAGACTACATATAATCTCAATTTATTAGCTGCAAAATCATGATACAGATTAATTTGTAAGGTAGAAAGCATCTTGACTGTTCGCATCATGGTTTGGTTCAGCAATTCGAATGCCCAGGCACAAAGGAGATTGTAGAGAGTGATAGACATTGCCCAGTCCATTAAATGTACTAACTTCCCCACCATTGAAGGGATCTATAGGCGGCACTGCCTCAAAAATATAGCCAATATCATCAAAGATCGGCACCACCTATCATTTCACCCTACCTTCAGGAAGAAGATACAGGAGCCTGACAATCGTGAACACCAGGTTCAAGGCTACCTTCTTTCCAGCAACCATCATGCTCTTGAACACTGCACAACACTAACCAATACCTCAGCAACTATGATCTTCTATGAATCTTGTTTTTGGTTACTTTGATTTTGCATTATTATTATGGCTACCTAGAATTTGGTTACTTTGATTTTGCATTATTATTATGGCTACCTAGAATTACAGTTAGTAACATTACATTATTGATTATATATTTATCTGTGTTATTGCATTAATGGGCTCGTTAATCTGCAACAAGAAAGAATTTAATTGTTCTGTTGCTGGTTCTGGTGCCGATTCCCTGGTTCCTATTTTTCATATGATTGTTATTACCTACCTATTCAGGAGTAAATTCATATTAGAATTTGTTAAATCCAGTGGAGTACCACTAGATTATTGAAAGAGCTGCAATGTTGTCTAAAAGATCATTAAAAATCACGATTTTGTCACAAATTTTAATGCCGCCTTTGGGAACACGTCTTAAAATTGGACGACACGATTCCATGCGGCAGTGGCTATTATTTAAAAGATATTTCATTGAATGTCAAATAGTTTGGGACATTGTGATGTGGCAAGAATTGCTATTGAAATGAAAGTCTGTCTTTTGCTTTATTGTCATTTCCTGGTCCCACGCTTCAATTACAAATTGAAAAATATTCTGGTTTAAAAAAGATGCTGCCTTTCTCTTCCTGAGCACGATGTGCACGATGTGCAACCCAGGCTTAGGATTTCCGCAGTGATTTAGGTCAAATGATTGGCGGCAGAATGCTATTTAGTATGTTTCCATCTGCTGAAATTTGCACCATGGAGGAATCTCTTTGCCTTGCTCGTGTTCATTGCACCTGGAATCTTGAGAAAGGCAAAGAAATTCCCTTACAATGGACGTTTTCATTTCAACATACAAACAATCAGACTATGATGCACAATTTCAATCCACCCAGGTAAAAGTATTCTCTTAGAGCTTTAACTTACGGTGCCTGTGTTCGTGTTGTATATTCCTTAAATTCATTGTCATGGATGGTAAAGTAAGGCCGATAGTCACAGCAGTATTTCAGAGGTGCAATGCAACTGCAATAGAAACAAATATTCAGAGTACAAATCTGTGTTCCAGGCTCAGAGGTGCATATTGTATGTGAAGAATAGTATGGAACAAAACACATGAAATATATACACACAAAATGCTGGAGTAACTCAGCGGGAGAGGCAGCATCTCTGAAGAGAAGGAATGGGTGACGTTTTAGGTCAAGACCCTTCTCCAAAGATGCTGCCTCCAAGTACTCCAGTACTTTATTTCTATCTTCGATTTAAACGAGCATCTGCAGTTCCTTCCTACACATGTGAAATATGTGATAATTAACAATCACGTTTAATTTTTTTGCATAGTCGGTTCACATTATTTACTTAATCACATGGAATACAATAACCTGAAGGTAAAATATAAACTAATGTCATTTTCTGGCCCAGACAATAATTGCTATTGAATACTTTCTAATTATGTCGCTTGGAGTTTAGTGGAGCTTTAAGGCCCTGTCCCAGTTCGGTGATTTTTTAGGCGACTACAGGCGACTAGACTGTTGCCGCACGGTTGCTGGTGTGTCGCGGGCACGGTCATGAGTAGTCTCGAAAGAGTCGTAGCGTTTTTCTGGTTGTCGCTGGATTTTGTGAAGGCATGAAATTTTTCGGCGGCTGTTGGTTTGTCGCCAATGAGCGTAGATTGACGTCTCCTGACGTGGGCGCTGTCGTAGGTTGTCGCCTGGTGAAGTAGGTTGTTGGCAGGTTGTCGCCAGGTGATTAAGGTTGTCGCCGGTGCTGACTTCGGCGAATTCCAAGTGTGGACTTGATCTGATCATCCATCAGTGTAATGTGTCCATAAATGATGTTAGGTTTTGTATGTTTTTGCACTTGTACAATTTGCCTTCACAATTATTGTTCTGTCCCATTTCTAACAATTCAATTTCTGGGTTTTCCTCTGTACATTCTACTCATATATATATATATATATATATATATATATTAAAAACACAACGGGTGGCATGGTGGCACAGCTGTGTTGCTGCCTTACAGCGCCAGAGACCCGGGTTCGATCATGACTATGGGTGCTGTCTGTACAAGTTTGTACGTTCTCCCCGTGACTGCATGGGTTTTCCCCGGGTGCTCCGGTTTCCTCCCACATTCCACAGACGTACAGATTTGCAGGTTAATTGGCTTTGGTAAAAATAGTAAATTGTCCCTAGCGAGTAGGATAGTGTCACACTTTCATTTCACTTCTGCCATCGGGAAGAAGCTACTGGAGTCTGGAAACCGCAAACTCCAGGTTCAGGAACAGCTTCCCAACAACCATCAGGCTATTAAACACTACAAACACCAACTAAACCAAACAAGTTGGTCGGACCCTCAGACTATCTTTAATCTGACTTTAATGGTTTTTATCTTGCATTAAACTCATTCCCTTTATCATGTATCTGTACACTATGGACAGCTCATCTGTAATCATGCATAATCTTTCCATTGACTGGGGTTAGCATGCAACAAAAAGCTTTACACTGTATCTCGGTGCATGTGACATTAAACTAAACTAACTAAAGTAACAATAAACAAACTAACGAATACATTCTACTACCCATAGACATAAAAAATAGGAATATTCTTTAAACCTCTCCTACTGCCATCTGTTTGATTATCCATCACCATCCATGATCAGATGTGGTGGAATTGGAGAGCTTTGATCCGACCTTTATGGTGAGATTGTATAATTCTATTTTTAAAGATTATTATTATAATCTTACTGTAGAAGTATTACTTTCATTGTAAAGTAGAAAAATGAGAAGAAAACTAAAATTCATAAGACTGCAAGAAGTTCAGGATCAACCTAGATCAGAATTAACAGAAGGAAAATGGAAAATAGTAAATGCTGAAATGGATAGAGATACAGACGATATTACTTCATCAAAGGAGCCGTTTTCTAATGGAATTGTTTATCCTTAGATGTTGCCGGGTCAAGGAGCCAGCATCGAAATGAATCAAATATTCATTTGAGCTAGATAGAGCTCTTAAGGATAGCAGAGTCAGGGGGTATGGGGAGAAGGCAGGAACGGGGTACTGATTGAGAATGATCAGCCATGATCACATTGAATGGCGGTGCTGGCTCAAAGGGCCGAATGGCCTACTCTTGCACCTATTGTCTATTGTCTAAATCTGTCTAGTTTAACGGAGTCACATGAAACAGCAAATGCTGGAATCTTGAGCAAAAAGCAAACTGCTGGAGAAACTCAGCGAGTCAGGTGGCATTGGTTTGAAGAAGAATGTTGACCTGAAATGTCGTCTGTTCATTCCCTCCACCAATGTTGCTTCACCTGATTTCTTCCAGCAGTTTGTGTTTTTTGCTCTGTCTAGTCTAAGAGACAAAAACAGATTTCATCTTCAGTTAAGTGATACATCTCCCCAAACCTGAAATTCTAAATTTTAGAGCATCTTAAAAATATTGCCTGAGCCATGACAGACTTACTTGGAGACCATCTTCAACTCACCTGATGAGTGCAAGGACAGTATCTGAAGAAACTGTGGGAGATGTTGCTATAACAATCATTGGTTCTCCAAGTAACATCAGCTCCCAAACCATTTGGATGTGAATCAGGATTTGTTGGAAACATCTGTCAGACAAAATATTCAGTAGTGAAATAGATGTTGAAGCAAGCAAATAATTATCATATCATATCATATCATATATATACAGCCGGAAACAGGCCTTTTCGGCCCTCCAAGTCCGTGCCGCCCAGTGATCCCCGTACATTAACTATCCTACACCCACTAGGGACAATTTTCACATTTACCCAACCAATTAACCTACATGCCTGTACGTCTTTGGAGTATTTCTGAAATAAAATGCTTTGCTGTTTTAGTAGCACCCAATACTCTCAGTACCACCCTTCCATTTTCCTCTTACAAGTTACAATTCCTCATTCCAAAACACATCTGTTTGGCTCCTCTTCATGTTTTCCCAGCCACTCTCATTTCCTCCCACATTTCAAAGATATTCTGACTAAATTACCCCAAGTCTTAGTGAATGGAGGAGAGAATCACAAAGTGTATTATGGGATTTTATTTTTAAGGTCTCCAACAAATTCTTAACAGTCAATTATACAAAGTATTTATGTTGCAGTGCCAAAATTTAGACACACGTTCGCTGATGTTCACTTGCTACGCTTAATAGCTCTTACCTGAAGAGATCCAGCTCATTTACTGTAGGAATGACCATTGGTGCTGGTAGCAGATTCTGAAAGAGAAGAAACAAAGTTATTCAGTGTTCAACAATTTTAATATAAGTGTGGAAAACAATATTAAAAAATATTATTGGAGACACTGCATATCTCTAAAGTCTGGATCCATCATTCACTAAACCCAATGCAATATACAGATTCTACTCCACCTCTGAAATTTAATCTCATTGAAGCCACCAGAACTGAAGTTGAGAAGTAGGATACAACAGGCATACATTTTAATACTGTGTGTAGGAAAGAACTGCAGATGCTGGTATAAATCGAAGGTAGACACAAAATGCTGGAGTAACCCAGCGGGACAGGCAGCATCTCTGGAGAGAAGGAATGGGTGACGTTTCTGACTGTGTATATGGTGTGCATAAATGTTTAGGGTTTCAATATCCAGAAATAATTCTCAGCTGCCGAAAAGCAATTCAGTAAAACTTTGCAAAGAGAGCAATGACTCTAATCTATCAAAATTACTCTTCCACACTTTTCCTCATGTCTTAACCATTATTCCATAGCCACCAGTAATATACTTTACAAATTGGAATTCAGCAATTCTTTTAAGAAGTGCCCTTTTTATTCTATCCTGAGCCTTATGGCTAATCTGTTCCAGCATTTCTAGCCTCTTAGCAAAAATCAAATTACCAGCATTTCCCATTTTCTTTCAGATATTTTTGAACAATATCTTTAGTTCTTCATTCTCGTGTCAATACATATTCCTGGACTCAAGTTCTCATTGTTTAAACATTTTTTGAAGAACTCTGCACCAAAATCTTTCTTGATCCTTCACTTTTCTGGAGAACAATATTTCTGGATTGACAATATTTACTTCAAAATTTGTCTCATCAATTGATCACTTTCTTTATCTCAAAACATTCCTTAATTTTCTTAAATCAACAAAAACTGATATTTTAAGACCAGAAACGTTTATCATATCCTTAGATTTATAAGTCACACCATGCATCACAATTTTAACTTGCTTCAGATTTTTTTGAGACTTAGATGACCCCCTCGTTTTACTCCTTCATAATTTGTCTACTTCTTTGTACATGCTGTGGCTCCTGCCACAGCACACATCATGATTGTGAGCATGATAAACCATTTCCCCATAACTTTTCTCAAATTGCCTGTACCATTCTCCTCCAGCATCTTTCCTCTGTTGTCCGATTGGATGTAGTTGTCCTTGCCCAGTAACATTCTAATTTACCAGCTATAGGTAGGGAATCTCAAGCAATAGTTTCTTTTTCCATTACGTTAGCTCTGGAACCTGTTTGGGCTCATTTATGCCTTCATGCTGCCTTCAATAACACATCAGGATCCAGATGGCATCCAGTTTATTCTTACCACCACTTGACTCCTCCATTGTCCTAAATTGTTAGATCGCTTACTCGGCACACATTTCCTGAACAGCAGAAAAAATCCAATTAACTATTGAGAAAACCAAAACAAGTAGATTTAATTACCGACACAACCATGTTCCTTGGACACCAACTCCATTGCTCTCTCTGGCAACTGACTCGAGACTGAACCAAACTGCTTGCAACATTTTCATCCTCGTTGAATATGAATATATCGGGCTATGAATTCATAATATTCTCCATCACTAAGATATGATGCTAGCTTCAAAACATCATCCACTTTCAGCCCTGGTGCAGCTCACCTGTCGTTGTTGTCACGACTATATTCAAATCCGCTTCTGGTTGATCTTTCATATTCCTCAATCCGAAAACTTTGAGTTCATGTTCTGCCTGGGCTAATGCCGTCCACTGATGCCTCAGTTTTAAAACTAGCATTCTTCTTTTGTGTCACATCATGATCTAATTTCTCCAACCTCCTCCAGCCCTCCAACAATCTAAGAACTCAGCCTCTTGCACATCCGTAATTTATTTTCTTTCATTGCTAGCAGCCATCCCTGCAGCTGCCTAAATTTAGATTTTTCACCTTAAACTTCTTTGCTGCTCTGCCTCTCCATTCTGTTTTGGCACATTTTAAAACCCAACTCTTTAATCATACTTTTACCCATCTATCTTAATGTGTCCTTAAGAGGTTTAGTATGAAATGTTTCCGAAAATGTTCCTGAAAATGTTCCTGTTTATGGGGTTTAGAAATACAAGCTAGTGCTGCTCTGTTACTTTAGTTTAAAATTCAACTGGCACCACTTTTTGCCAATTTTGGGTTTAATCAGTCCTGCCTTGCAAGTTATACAGTTTTAATAGATTTACTACCAAAACTATCTCAAGTGGAAAGTTAGGGGGTAAGTCATCAGAATAGGAAATAATGACATGTGCTTTTGCCATACCTCCTGGTTGGATTGTTTGAGAGGGCTTGTTCCAATTTTGTCATTTTTGGATGGAATCCATACCTATAATTGAGCAAGACAAGGAAATAAATCTATGCATAATATAATATAACTATAATATACTGGACAAGTACACTGGGTTCCTATCATGGGAAAAATTATTTAATATTATTAGACACAAGGGACTGCAGATCCTGGTTTACAAAAAATGATATAAAGTGCTGGAGTAACTCAGCGGGTCAGGCAGCATCTCTAGAGAATATGGAAACGTGACTTTTTGGGTCAGGAGAGAATAGCTGGAAGTCAGATGGACTGGGACAAAGTCTTGCAAGTGATAGGTGTATACAATTGAGGAGGGAGAGATTTGATTGGCAGAAGGTTGGACCAAGGCCCGAGAAGAAAAGACAAAAAGTGTGAGATAAAGGAGATTCGGATAGAACAGGCCAAAATGTGAAGCTGGAGGAAGGAATTTGGTAGAAGGTGAGGTGTGGTGTTTCTCCAGTTTGTTCCCAATGTGGCACCTCCTCTAATCTCATCCATTGCAGTTGGTGCTCCCGATGTGCCCTACTTTGCACAGGCGAGACCAAGAGTAGACTAGGGGACTATTTCACCAAACATTTGCTCGGTCTGTCATGGCTTGCTGAATCTCCCGGTCGCTAACCATTTTAACTCCCCTTACCATTCCCATATTGAACTTTATGACTTGGACCTCCTCTCTTGCCAGAATACACCCTAGATTCAAATCCACCACAGAAAGATGGATTTTTTTATTTTCAAATAATATCTTATTCTTATGCATTTGTGATTCAAACAACAGCAATATATTTGGGATTGTCTCCCCTAATCATCAAACATCTATGTTCTAAATTTTGTCCATTCATACCTGAATGACCACTCCCATGACAGGAAGGCTGAGTGTTTTTCCAGGGACTGGAGCTGGCCACTGGTCTATCTCATTACAAACTGAAAAACAGAATAAGTTTCATGGTATTCAGAATACAAAAAAAAACATGAATGCAATCTTCTGCAACTATTTTCTTAATAGTACATTTTTCCCTGATTTTTTCATAATAACCCAAATAATTAAATCATGGATTCAAGACTGTCTGAATAAAATTTATGACATCACACGACAACCAGGAGCAATATCTTCTGGTCATCAATAAAATGTTCAATGTCTCACCACAAGTAAAATCATGAAAAAGGTTTCTACAAAATAACTTGTACAGTCTGAAGAAGGGTCTCGACCGGAAATGCCACCCATTCCTTCTCTCCAGAGATGCTGCCTGACCTGCTGAGTTACTCCAGCATTTTGTGATACCTTTGTTATGAACAGCAAATCACTTCCTGAAAGTTTGGAATAAGGAAATACAATGTAACTTTTAAGCAGACATATAGTTGAAGGGAAAGGGCATCTGACCCAAAATGTTCACTGATTTCAAATTCCACAGATGCTGCTTGATTCTGAGTTCTTCCAGAATTTCTGTTTTGTTTTCCATTGCTTCTTCTGTCGTATGTCTTTTAGACCTGCAGCTCCGTTGAGGCGAGCCAGGCCAACGTGTCATCGTCCAGGTCAATCAGACCTCGTTCACCATTCGGTGGCCGGTATTGGGGCAACTGGTGACTATGTGCTCCACTGTCTGTGTTGGGTCCCCACACTCGCAGAAGGCACTGTCCACGAGACCCCACCTCTTCATCGCTACTCCATAGCGTCCGACGCCTGTTGTCATGCGATTGAGGGTTATCCACTGCTTTTGGGGCAGGTCCTGGCCAGGGACGTCTATGGGTTTACCGATGTAGCGGTGTAGCCTAGATGGTTCCGCTGGCTTCCACTGGGGAAGACAAAGACAGCCTCTACGCGGCCTCCCCCACGAGTAGCTTACAGGCTCATAAGGCCTTAAAGCGAAACTAATGTCTTTGCCACATCTGCAGACCGCAAAACGCCATGCCTCCCCAGGCCAGGCGGCACCGTCAAATGCCGGCAACTGTCGAGGTTTAGCGCTACTGCAGCTCAACGTTGAAGGCCTTACCACTGCCAAGCTCAACGTCATCGAACAGATTTTCCATTGCTGAAACTGCTTAGCAGGTCAAGCAGCACCTGTGGACTGAAAATATTGATTACCAATATCAACTGATGACTTTTGATCACTGGCCAGTACTGATGCATACTAGAAAGACAGTTTACCCGAGGTTGTTGAATTCAATTTTCAGAATCGACTGCTATAGCATACCTAGTCAGTGGGGCAGATACTGTTCCTCAAACCAGATTTAAAGTGGAGGTAACTGTAATAACATTTCCTTTCACAACATACCATGCTGCAAGAATCCTGGAGACACTTGTACCAAAGGAACATGATCATAATAAGATTTAACCCTTATAATAGCAGCTTCAATACAGGCAGCTACCACACTGCTGACAATGACACAGGTCACTTGTGATGTGCACTAAAGGTTCGATGAAACCCTTGAATTTTCCATTCAAAGAAAGACCATCATTGTATTAACATCTTTCCTCTCTTCCTCTGACTCCATTATAGTGATTCCCTCTCTTTCTCTCCCTCTCTCTATTATTGTGATTCCCTCTCCCTGCAACTTCTCCTTTTGCTCCTCTATCTGTGCTGTGTGGTTTCAAAGAGAAACATAGGGAGAAGCCACAGGGCAAGAATAATGGGAAACATAATGGTTATATCCTTTCTCAGCCTGTTTCCATAAAATGCCTCATCAGTATTCATACTGCTTATCACTAGTTCTATCTTAAACAATGTCCATATAGTAATTTGCTTTGCATCTAAATCACCCCCAAAGCTCTGCTTTGAAAACTGACAACACTCCACTCTTCCTCTAGTTCTGAAGAAGATTCTTGCCCAGCAATCTTAACTGGTTTCTCTTTTCACAGATTCTGCTAGACTGTTTGTGGTGTTCCAGCATTTCTATTGTTTCAGTTTCCAGTATCTGCAATATTATTTATTTTTCTTTTCTGTAGAAAAAGTAGAACTTAAATGACACCATTTTGAGAGATGTGCAGAAACTGAAGGCCCCGAGGGTACACAATCCTATCCAAGTATCTGTCTAGATCGATAGATTTTTATCAGATGTGGATATCAAGAAATATAGCTTAAAGTCTGTTAAATAATGACCAGCCATAAGTAAATTATGAGAGGTAATAGATTTTAAATAGTTTGGAGTGTGTAGAGTTGAACGGAAAGGTGAAAAAAAGATCTGTAACAACATCTAAGACAGTCAATTTAAGAATTATAGTGTTATACAGCATGGAAACGTGCCCTTCAGTCAAGATGTCTGAGGTAGTCCCATTTTCCTGCATTTGGCCCATATCCCTCCAGAGCAGTTCTATCCATATATCTGTCCAAATATCTTTGAAACATCACAATTGTACCTGCGTCTGCAGCTCCCTCTCACAGCTCATTCCATACACCCACCACCCTGTGTATGAAAAAACTGCCCCTTATGCCCCTTTTAAATCTTTCTCCTCTTACCTTAAATCTATGCCCTCCAGTTTTAAACTGTGACCATCTAGCTTATCTGTGGACCTCATGATTTTACGTGTCTCTAAGATCACTACACTCAACCTTCTATGTTCCAGGGAAAAAAGACCCAGCCTATCCAGCCTCCACTTACAACTGAAACCCACCAATCCCAGTAACATCTTCGTGAATCTTTTCTGCACATTTCCCAGCTTAATGACATCTTTCCTGTACCTGTGTGAACAAAACTGCACACAATACTAAATAACAAAAAAGATAAGTAAGAGCAGTGCAAGGTAGAGAGAATAGCAATAGGACAAGTAAACAATGAATAGGTCTTGAGAAACAATAATATTCAGCAGCAGAATCATCATCAACGCCTGTTCTCCATAAAAAGGACAAGAGTCATTATGATCCAAAAATATTGAGACTAGCATAGCCTAACTGTTAGAAATAACAAAGTAGAACCAAAAGGAAAGTAAAGGAGTTTTCAAACCAAAAGACAATTGAGGTATGAACAAAATTCACACAAAATTTAATAGATCGATCTATTCAAGAGCATTAGATCAAAAGGAATCACATTTAAATTGATGAGAAAAGTGATTGCAGGATTAATTTACTGACTAAGGATTTTTTTCAGTTCCAAAAAACCTTATTTTACCCCAACAATAACTAGAATATTTCTTAAGTGCACGAGATTCTGGAAATGCAAAAAATATCGCAGAAGTATTGCATCATTTTAACATGCTCATCAATGCTAACCTGCCTCAAGACAAGGCTCCAGCTTTTCAAAGTATTCAGGTGCAACAAGTTGTAGCAGAGAGCGGAAGAGGTTCACAAAAGGAAGTCGAGAAATAAGAACCAGCGACTGAAGGAGAAAAGAATAACAAGCACATTACAATGCAAATCAAGCTGTTTTTTTAGAATAAAGTAAAACTGTACAGTCATACCCCACTCAGTGCCAATTCACAACGCTAGGTTTTACACCTTAGGTTTTGAAATTTGAATATTCACAGGTTCATAACCCCAGTACTTTAAAAAATACATCTGCTCAGGCTACACAGTGTTGCTGGGAACCTGGGTACAAATCCCTATCATCCATACTGTTGTACACAGCTGTGCAAGGAGCCTGGTACAAATCCAGCAACAAATCATTCACAGTTTGTGTGGAGAAACTGCCTGTAAGGATTGGTGTTGAGTGGGCAGAGGCTTGGGGTTACACCCTTGATGGCCCGGAGTGTGCAGGCCATTGCTGGGGACTGGCAGTGTCTGCTCCATGTGTAGAGATCATAGTCTTTCATCACCTCCAGCAGGGCTGACCCACATTCACTGCTCCCGACAGGCTGTGCACCGCAGTCACACCCCAGCAGCAAGCCCAGCTCACCCGTCATGGAACCAGGAACACGTTTGGAGTGGGACGCCACCAATCCCTGCTCCTGCTTGCCCCCGAGGACCGAGAACCGGAGAGGAGGGTTTTACCTTCTGAGCTCTCAAGGTCAGCTTTGAGAAACGCCTATGGAACATAAAGGCTGCAGGTGGCTGGGCGAGGAGGAGGACGACAGTTTGCGGGTGTATCATATTGAGACCCACCCTTCACTTCCGGTTTGTCCAGTGATTGAATAAAACCCGCATTTTTATATATGGTCTACCTTGGTCGTTCTTTGCTCCATGCATATGTATCAGCGGGATGTTCCGGATGGAGGCGACGGCTGCAAGGCTCTTTATGGCCAGCTGCAGCTTGGACTCTGGAAATGGTACCAAACCTAGCGACTCTTGCATATGGACTCAGTGGACTGTTCTATACATTCTGTACTTAATCGGGATTGTACTTATGACAATAATCTTACTGATCCACATGTAAAAAATGATCATTTCATTGTACCTTGGTATGTGTGATAATAAAGCACCACTGAACCATTGAATCACTGAACCATTACTGAGTTTGTGCCAGGTTCCCCAGATGTAGGTTCCTGGCATAGCAGCAGAGAAGGCAGGAGTACACGCCAGGGTCCTAACACAGCAGCACTATCAGTACCACAGGCTTCTACACAAAATGCTGTATTGATTGCTTTTACTGTGACCTAATTCATCCTCATTCTTGTGCATGCATTCCATGAGCTAAGCAATGTTTGATCTACAGTTTTGTATGCCATATTTTTATAAAACACCAGAGGGCAGCAGGTCCTTGCCCGATGGTCAAATGGTTTGCTCATATTAGAGGCACTAATCAAAAGCGGAATGCAACATTTTTGACCTTTGTATTCAGGAGCTTTGAAGATGGTACGAAAATATTTTGAGTAAGGCATCGTCTGATGCAACATGCATTCAGTCGAGTAATAATAATTATCTTCAAAGGGAGTAAATGCAATCATGACATCATTGAGGCATCTACCAGTGAGAAAACAGGAACAGCAAGCCTTGGGAATGCTTATCACTGAATTTTCTGACAAGTCCCGACTTGTGTGTGCATTGCCATTGCAAGATCATAACTCAGGAATTCATGCCATATGCTATCGCAAGGAATGCACTGATAACGTTGTAAAGTTACTGGATAACTATTTTTTCAGAAATTTTTATCTGCAGACACTTAACATCCAAACTCAGAAACAGAGGCATTTAAATTTAACTGAACAAGTATGAAATAAAAAAGTTAGTACCAGTAATGCTAACCATGCAACTATTGGATTGTCATAAAACAATGTCCTTCAGGAAATGAAATTTGTCCCTCTTGCACAATCCTGCCTAATAGTGCCAGAGGCTGTCATACAACATGGAAACAGGCCATTAGGCTCAACTCATCCATGCTGATCAAGATGACCATCTACGCTAGTCCCATTTGCTTGCATTTTACCCATATCCTTTGAACCTTTAAACCTTTCCTATCTGCTTACCTGTACAAATGTCTTTCAAATGTTATTATACCTGCCTCAACCACTTCCTCTGGCTGCTCGCTCTTTACGTGCCACTCTCTGTGCAAAAATCCCTTAGAATCCTATTAAAATATTCCCCTAAGCCCGCCATGCCCTCTAGTTCTTCATTCCCCAACCCCAACTAATGCAGAAGTTCATTATTAAGGACTCACTAACAGGGTACAGAGAAAATTATAACATGGTTTTAGGGGAAAATGGTGAGACAGTGAATATATATTTCACTAAACTTCTGTTCATCAAAAATTCTATTTCCCTTCTCTTGACTCTGTGTTAATTTGCCTACATTGGATCGTAATTAACAAAGCCTTGATTTAAAAATGTTCACCTTTGTTCTCAAATCCTTCCATACCTTGTGTCACGAACTCTATAATTTTATCCAATCTTAAACCCTGACTTCTACATTGTACTCAATTCTTTCTGATCATGTACATTCCTGAAATACCTGCACTATCATTGGTGGGCAGTGCCTTCAGACATGAGGCCCCAAAGCTTTAAAATTCCCTCTCGGCAAACTATCCCTTTCCGCTTTTATTACACTCCTTAAAACTTACCAGTTAGACTAAAATTCTACTAATCTGTCTTCCTTTCTCTTGAAGCCATTCATTAACATGTTTTAAAAATTAAGAACAGTTCTTGGAATTTTTTTTGCTACCTTAAAGATGCTTTATAAATATTCGATCCTACCACAGGAACAGAAATAAACAATTTGTCATGGTTGACATATTCTATATCCACAAGTTATAATTTGCAAGAAACATTCCAACAGAATTGTTACATGCTAACAAAAACCAGCACTGCTAACGACATCATAAAATATCTCTGCAATGCTCATGTTCAGCCCCTAAACTATTGCCAAACCTGAAGTATATTTTGCAGAGTTCATATAGGACATTACTCATATAGATCCTCCCTTGGTTATGACAGGATTCCGTCCTTGAGAAGTATTCTTAACCGCAACAATTTTCAAGTCAGAAATGCATCCATCAATCAATCAATCGATCGATCGATCGATCGATCAATCAATCAATCAATCAATCAATCAATCAATCAATCAATCAATCAATCAATCAATCAATCAATCAATCAATCAATCAATCAATCAATCAATCAATCAATCAATCAATCAATCAATCAATCAATCAATCAATCAATCAATCAATCAATCAATCAATCAATCAATCAATCAATCAATCAATCAATCAATCAATCAATCAATCAATCAATCAATCAATCAATCAATCAATCAATCAATCAATCAATCAATCAATCAATCAATCAATCAATCAATCAATCAATCAATCAATCAATCAATCAATCAATCAATCAATCAATCAATCAATCAATCAATCAATCAATCAATCAATCAATCAATCAATCAGTCAGTCAGTCTGTCTGTCTGCCTGCCCCTCACTATCTGTCCATCGATCTATCTCTAAAACTCTCTGTCCGTGTGTATGTGTGTTTGTGCACACCATAACTTCCGTAGCACCACAATTTTTGCACCACGTTACCATTATCCTGGGCATATTATGTCACAACTCTCATTCAAAAGCTACAGACATTTTAAAGTTTAAATTTTTTTACTTTCTAACCCTTTTCCTGAAACTCCTCAGCGTATGACGTCACAATGCTCCATGTTCCACTTAATTTGCCCCTCACTCGCCAAAACAAGATGGCCACCGGCAGCGCCACCGCCGCCCGCGCTCAGTCGTTCCCTTTCCCCTCTCCCTGCTTCCCGCGCCCCTCCCCCCTTGCACCTCCCCCCTCTCACCTGTCGCCCGGCCCCGCCCGGGCAGAGACTCGCACGTCGGCAGTCAGTGTTGAACGCACGGGCACTGGTAAGTGCCTTTCGCAGCCAATGGATCCACGGAGGGGAGTGGGCGTGGCGGCCGAGTGGATGGAGGGGAGGGGAGGAGAGAGTGCGGGTGGGGGAGGGGGGGAGAGTGGGGGTGGGGGGAAAGAAAGAATGGGGTGGGGGGGAAGGGGGACAGTGGGGGGCAGGAGAGAGTGGGGGTGGGGAGGAGGGGAGAGTGGGGGTGGGGGGTGAGTTGGGGGTCGGGGAGGGGGGAATAAGGGTGAGGAGGGGGGAATGGGGGTGGAGGCAGGGCTGGGGGCAGGGGAGGGGCAAGTTGGGGTGTGCTTGGGGGGATGGAGTGGGTCAGTGGGGGCAGGAGGAGGCATAAGGGGGATTGAGTGCGGGAGAGACTTCGGGTCCTGGGCTCACCCTCTCAGTCACATCCTCTCCCCTTCCCTGCCCCCCCTCTACAAGGAATGGACCCAACGGGTCCACTTGGTCTAGTATTTAAATAAAAACATGGGCCAACCAAAGGCAACATGTAGTTAAACCTGAACATTTAACTCGACTGTTCAGATATTGCCACAAATCAAGTTTCCCAAATGGCAGTAGATGGCGGCAGCCCCCGGCAACAGGGAAATCCATCCCACCTGTCTCCCCAATGCTAGCTTGATTGTGTGGGCTGGATGCATGTCAGCCATTGTAACCTGGAGACAAGCTGTACTGTGTAAGTGACATGCTGAAAGGTTGTACATTTCTTGGTGTTGCTGTGAACTCACAAATTAATTGAAGACACAGTTTCCTGCTGGTCTTTGATAAGACATGCTAATGATCCTAACATAAAGTAATCAATAAATCATGAAACCTTGTGCCTTTGGTCACTCAGTCATTTCTCATCAGTGTGATAAGGCAGTCTGACCAATCAACAAATATGCTTATTAACTTGGTGAACATAATCCATGTACAAACAAATCAATTCCATATTTAAAATCAGATTACCTTTTGAAAATATCCCCGTTTAATTGTGCTATCCTTGACTTGTCGGAAGTAGACAAATCCATAATAATGTGCTCGATCCCACTGAAAAATGTAATTTTAATCTATTAGCACATGAAACGTATCAAGTAACAGTAGCAGAACTCAAAGTCCATTGTGGTCAGCCCTTTGAAACATCTATGTAATTAATCAAGTCCATTGCTCTTTATCCATTTTCCTGCAGTTTCTCTGCATGATGTAAAGGAGTTGTAAAGGAATACAAAAGGATAAAAAAACATCCAATGGGGAATTGTAAAATTATTTAACTTTGATAAGAAGAATGAATAATTGGAATTTAGTTTTAAAAAGGCAAGAAATGAAAAAA
This sequence comes from Rhinoraja longicauda, assembly GCF_053455715.1. NCBI lineage: Eukaryota > Metazoa > Chordata > Chondrichthyes > Rajiformes > Arhynchobatidae > Rhinoraja > Rhinoraja longicauda. The sequence goes on from NC_135975.1 coordinate 13,179,857, forward strand.
TGTTGCTTTTCGGAGGGATATGTATCTTTTGCGCACAAACCATAAAAACCTAATACAATTATATTGCAAGCAAGTTGGGAGATTGGGTACAAGGTGTTTGGAGTACAAGAGTAACAAATTATTCTTAGTTATATAGAACTTCATTGATGCAGATCTAGAGAACTGTCTAGTTTATTTCTTATCAAAGGAGGGATAGCTCCAAGGAGAGGAGCTTGGAGGGATTGCAACAGGTTGATTTCTGGAATTTAAAAAACTATCCTATAAGACCAGTTTGCATACAATAATCCCTCATACTTGGAGTTGAGAACAATGTACTGTGGTATCTTTGAACCGTTCATGTTTATTATCGGTCTGACAGGGTAGAGGAGGAGAAACTGGGTTTTTTTCCTGGATAAAGGATATAAAATGATTCATCATACTCAGGTTAAAGGGATGGCCACTTAGTATTGAGACAAGGAGAAATTTCAGAGGACTGTTAGTCGTAAAATGCTCTATCACATAGTGCTACAAATACTCAGTCGTTGAGTATGTTTAAGACTGACATTGAAAGATTTTGAAAGCTTCAGGGAATCAAGTTATATGAGGGCACAGAAAAAGGTGTAAGAATTATGGAGGCAATCAGACACAGGAGTCTCCGTAGCCTGCTCTTACTCTTATTTCTCATATTTTTGTCAAAGTTCTACATTATTTTAAATGCCTCTATTAAATCTCCCCTTAACCTTTGACCTCCATTCTACAGTATCACGCTCAAAACTGGGCACAGTATTTCAGCTGACATAGCAGAAACTGTTTTTTCACTCTGGAAAGGTGACAGGCAGGGGTTGGTTTAGATAAACAAAGACAATTAAGCTGGAAGCAGATGGATGAATAGAAATGTTTTAAAACCTTGAAAGCCTAACCTTACACAATTTACATAATTTAATGAGACTATCAGCTCTAACTTCACTTTTTCAATGTTTATTTTACAGTGCGCCATCAGGGTTTCCCATGCCTCAGCAAAAGCAGCAGTTTGAGTTTTGGAAACACAGGTTAGAAGAGAAAGAAAGTACTATATCACTGCTTATGATTTCCTGGCTTACATATTAACTGTAAACTTTAAAACTTTCCATACACTTTAAATCTGTTCCGTTCACTCAAGTCTAAGTAGTTAATATGCATCAAAGAGAATAATAATCCTATTACTGACACCCTCAAAACACTAACATATACTTGACTCCAATATGAAAATAAAAATCAATTCTCCTCTGCTGTTTAGCTAAATTTGTATTCACAGCGTCGATGGGCGGCACTGCCCTAGCAACTGCGGCTTACCTGCGGTCCGTTTGTCTTTGTGTTTTGTTGGTTTTTTTGTCTTAATTGTAGATGTGATGTCGTGTTTTTGTGTTTGAGTACTATGTGTGTGTGTGGAGGGGAGGGGGGAACTGTAAAATTGTAATATGTGTCCCTTCCGAACGGAGACCCGACCTTTGTTTTCTGGGTCGGGTCTCCGTTCCTGCTGCGGCCTACCATCGGCCCAACTCCTGGAGCTGGTGGCATCTAGGGCTCTGGTTCGCAGAGCCCGCGGACCGGACTCATCATCAGCGGAGCCGGCCGTCCTCGAAGGCTGCGGGAGCGGCTGCGACTCGCCTTAGGCTCGGGCCGCGTGGATGCCGACATCGGGAGCTCCGGCAGCGGCAGCGTGTTCGCCCGCCCCGGATCGCGGGGCTTGGGTCGGCCCGCCGCGGACATCTCACCGCCCGGCGCGGCCTGAAATAGGCCGCGGGATTTTTCTCTGCTCGGCGGGGGCTTCAATGTCGGGAGCCACGACCGCCCCGATGTGCAGCAACAGCGGCAGCGTGTTCGCCCGCTCCGGATCGCGGGGCTTGGGTCGGCCCGATTCGGACCTTTCACCGTCCGGCGCGGCCTGCAACCACAACAGCCTGACCGTGGGAGAAGACGGCAGGGGAAGAGAAAAGACATTCTGGCCTTCCATCACAGTGAGGAGGTGACTGGAGGGAGGAGACTCACTGTGATGGCTGTTTCTTTTTTTTGTGTGTGTTGGTTGGGGTTGTGTAATTTGCTTATTTTATTGCTTTTATTGTTGGACTGTGGGTGACTAAATTTCGTTTTTTGGATGACAAATAAAGATATCTTGAATTTTGAATCTTGAATCTATTGACCTTTCAATTTCAATAGTTTTAATATACTGTACATTACTTTGTCCATGGCGTTTTGGGGCTCATGCTAATGTTAACCACACTCCATATACTACTCCTTATATTACTTGATCAACATTATTCAAATATAACATTCCTGTAATTTATCCCTGTAGACTGTCTAGAAGGAATTGATGGAAGTGATAACATAACACTTAAATGAACATAAAATGATTAGGCAGAGAAATAGGCCCTTTGGCCCACTGAGGTCATGCAACCATTGATTGCCCATTCCCATTAGTTCTGAAATCCCACAAATCTGTGGCTCCCTCCTTCTATGTTTTTGACAGGGAAATCATTCTCAGAATTTATCTCAATTTTTTAAGCAATTTTTTTAATGGGAAAATGAGAGGAGAACCAGACGGCGTAATGAATGTGGAATCCAAAAGTAAACAGGTCATACTGCAAAAATTACAGGGTAGACTAGAGAGGGAGGGAGCCACGGATTTGTTGGATAACAGAACTAATGTGAATGGGCAATCGATGGGCCAGTGGGCCAAAGGGTCTATTTCCTGGTGCTCCTTTCAATCAAACACAACAGATGTTAAAGAATAAAACTTGGGGAAGGAAAGAGGTTGGAGATGAGGTGGGGAGGGGGGGGGGACCATGTTGAGCAGTCTTAGTACAATACAAAATTATTCTGCATTGTGACAACATATGTTTAAAACCTATAATGGGACTGGATGATATGAGATCTTGGCTGCTGTAAAATAGATGACACATTTTTGTCAAACACACCCTAAAACATACCTGAAGAACAACTGGGGCATCTCGATTGTATTTTTCTTCCTCTCCATTCATAGACAGTTTGTGTCCCACGGATTGTCGGATACGAAAGCTGAACTGCGTGTCTCCAAGGCAACCTAGAGCAGCAATACAATAATGGCTCATAATTGTGAAGATATACAAAATAAGATAAAAATTCCAAAATGCTTTTGGAGTAATTGGATCTTTTATTTTGAAACAGATATTGAACAACTGAAGCAGCGTTGAAGGTGACAAAAATAGATGACTGCAGAATAGAAGTAAAGAGCATGAAATTTCCGCTTCAAATACAGTGAAATGGTTTCACCATATAAGGCTGATGTCCAAGGAATATAGGTTGGAAAACAGTTTAGAATTGTTGAGTCTGCAGAGATAAACTTGAGATTTGGCAAAGATAAAGATTGGAAACAAGGGCTAGAATTTTAGTTGAAACTTGACCAAGTGGACCCGTTGGGCCCAAACCTCTCCTGCATTGGTGCAGCACCCTCTCCTCCTCCTCCCCCTCCCCTCCTCCCCCCACTCCATCCCCCTCAACCCCCCTTATCCTCCCTCCCTCCACCACCCTCCCTAGGAGATAGATTTAAACTTTAAAATGTGAATAACTTTAAAACTATAACACCAATTTGAATGAGACGTCTTCCATTAGCACCAAAGGGACGACGGTGAGTAAAGTGAGCCAAAAAATTGCCGCGCTATCGTGTACCGTTTTGGCTGTAGTTCAGGAACAAACAAACAAACAAGAGTTTTAGTATATGGATGTACTTTAGACAGGGTGGTTAGAAACCAACACTGTGTAGAACAGCATACTGAAATTCCAAATGAACAAGTTGTTGCTTAGTGCCAGTTTGTCTCAGTGGACCAAACATATTCCGAGATCAAAAACTAACAAGTTGAACAGTAGTTAGGACATGATGTAAAAGTCCTTTTTGAGTGGATGCAAAAGATTCCATGGCACTGTCCAAAGTTCAAAAGTCAAGGGAAAATATGTATGTGATAAATAGCAATGTGTTTTAAATATTCAATATAATAGTATATTAATTGATAATCCCACAGAAACAATAACATATTTTGAAACTGAGCTCATCGTAGTGACTTATCATAGAGTCATAGAGTAGGAAACAGGCTCCTCAGCCTAACAAGTCCATGCCGACCATCAAATAACCATTTACAGTCATTCAAAACTAACCCCATTTTATTCTCCCTACATTCCCAACTCTCCCCACCCTCTCACATTCTACACACTGAAGGCTGCCAATATGCAGGTCATTACATTGTGGGAAATACCAGAACATCTGAAGGAAATTCGCATGGCTACAGAAAAATGTGCAAACTGCACTGTCAATACCAAATGTGCTGATTACACCTGGACAGTGGAGCTGTAAGCTGTAAGGAAGCAAATCCGTCAGACATGCCACCGTGCACCCAATTTTGTATCTTACCATTGACTTTAACGATGAATTCTATCCTATTCGTATCTCTCACCTTTCATTTGTCATTTCCTACCTCATTCCTCTCAATATGTTGCTGATATCATAATGGCAAGGGCGACTCCGAGTTTCCAGTTGCTTATCACTTTAGTTCTCCTTTCCATTTACATTCTGACAACTGTCTTTGGTCTCTTACACTGCTAACAAAGCCCAACATAAGGCAACTCATCTTCTGACTAGGCACATTCTCAGGACTCGGTGAATTCAACAATTCCAGATAAACAACCTTTCCAGCTTTTAGCAGAATTGTTTGTGGCAGGATGTTGGTGACTATTGTAACAGAGGTTTACACACAAGAAAAGTGTGCATTGATAACCTAGGCAGAAGATTTGATACATTAAAAGGTTATTCTTGTGCTGGAATTTTTAGGTTTGTGCCAAATTATATCGTCTTTGGATATCTTCCCAACCAAATCATTTGGGGCCTTTGAAACGATAGAGGATAGAAATGAGGATGTTGCTTCATAGAATAAAATGCCAAGGAAGGGGGAAAAAAGCCTCATTTGAAGAGGTTTCTTACCCGAGTAGGAATCTGGAAAGGACAGGTAGCAGATGCTGGTTTTCTGAAAAGAAAAAAGAGAAGCATAAAGAGAAATTTTAAAAACCTCATTAATGGGTACGGATGTGAAGCAAGTTCTAAAATTTCAGTCTTTCAAACAAATGTTTTTGTTATAATAGGTTAAAAATGTCTCCTTGACTTTTAAGCTAATGACCACCAAATAAAATGACATCCAAACGATTGGAAGTGAAAGGAATGTTAAGTATAGCCTGGAAAACATTGCAACTTTACTTTCAACCCATTCACCATTCCATATTTCCACAAAGTGTTTTGCCATCAGCACAACCATAGCAGTGCATTCAAGTAGGAATGTCAGTGAATAATCTGCATTCAACCATTTGGATCACGGTTCCCATTCCTCACTTCAATTTCAGAATTGTTTAAAAGAGTTTGAAATTTAACTACAGAGAAATGCTGTGGTTTGTACTTTCTGTCACCTTTACTTGTTATATGAAATAGAATAACCCCATCAAATGTCCTTTAATCTTTGGAGCATAAAAACTATAGATGATTGGAGATCCCAAATAAGAATAGAAAACACGGGAAACACTCATCAGATCAAGGAGCATCGGTGGGGAAACAGAAATAATGTTTCAGGAGGTGGAGCGAGTAAACGACAGCATCTGGACAAATGGATGGTAAGAAGGAACTGGGAATTCCACACCCTGAAGGTCAGCTGCGGGAGGCATCCCAGGAGCATCCCTGGAGGTTGAAGATGGCCGATCAAGGAGAGGGACGACGGTTCCCGGTTCGACCGGATGGAGGTGACGGTTGCAACTGGCCTTTGTGGCCAACTGCAGTTGGCACGGTGAAATGGCGCCAAAACCTTTTGAGTATTACATATAGATTTAGGGGGCCTATTCTATGCATTATGTACTTATTGTATTTAGGTACGACAATAATCTTACTGATATGTATGCAAAAATAGAATTTCACTGTAGATAGACACAAAAAGCTGGAGTAATAGGTGATGTTTCGGATCCCGAAACATTACCTATTCCTTCTCTCCAGAGATGCTGTCTGTCCCACTGAGTTACTCCAGCTTTTTGTGACTGTCTTCGGTATAAACCAGCAGCTGCAGTTCCTTCCGGCACATAGAATTTCACTGTACTTTGGTACACATGATAATAAAGGAACTATTGAATTTCAATGCTTACTTATTAATGCAGACGTGTACCAGCTTAGCTTATGTTCTCAGATTCTATAATACAAACTCAGGACAATCTGACTCAGAGTATTATGCAATAGCACTGAACCAACAAAGCACAAAATACAATTAGGCAACCAGATAATTTATTTTTGTCAGAAACAAACTTTCCTTTCCACTGTCTTCAATTTTCCACTCCAACAGAATTTTTCTCTTTTAATGGTTGTATGAGAAGTGAATTTTGCTGAGAAAGGGACAACCGTACTTAATTTGAATAACCTCAGTTTTTAAATATTTCAAACTTCAGAAAGTTTCTCAACAGTTGTGTATTTCATGCATTTTTATATTAAACAGAAGTGTTTTCTGATAAATTGCTAGAAACTTAAAGAAGCCATAAAGCTAATAACAACTCCATTAATTTAATATTTTACCTCTTTTTCTGTGAGACGCACATCATGGGGATATACAAGCTGAGGAATAAAACACATAATGCAAACGGTTTACTGGAAGGCATTTTTCATAAAAATCAAAGTTAATTATTTGATTACAAAATAGTAAATACCTCAAATGCACATCTATACCCACACCGTGTTTTTTTTAAAACATTGCTAGCCGAAAAGAGCACATTATTCTCCAAAAAAATGAATAGTATCTAATATTATCAGGTTTCATTAATATAATATTAATGCAGTAAACCAATCTAATTGTGCAACTTATTGTGGGTGTTAACGAAATTTTCATATTTGAGAGAAAGAGAATACAAAGGGAGAAGAAGTGACAATTAGGATTAACAGGCCATGTGACATTGATGGTTCCATATCAAACAGCCTGTGCTCAGCTGATGAAGATAAAGCATGTGCTGTGAAACATGGTAAGCCTGGGGCTTGCTGAGATTTAAAGGGTAGAAGCTGCCAATGAGTTCCACATGGTTTGCTCAAAAATCTAGTTTCTAATCAGACAGGGCACAGGATCCAAGACCCAATGAGTTGAATGGAAATTGCAGGGCTAGGATGTAGTGAGCAAAAATGAATTTAAGTTTCTTTTCTTGTTTTCCTTTGGTTTGATCCTGTATTTACAAGTGCTTTCAATGTCTCCGTAGGTCAAAGCATTTCAAACTATTAAAATCGCATGATAAAACAAAGCTTGCAAGTTTGCCAGCTGTCAGCAATACTTCAGGGTTACCACAAAACAGTATCAAGACCTAAAAGCCATCTCGGCCAAGTCACTGCATTCAAAGGTATAGAGACCCTGCAAGGTAGGCCCTCCACATTAGCCCAGTTGAGGGTGGAAGGGATGGAATTGTGGGCAAAAGGAATAACCTAGCATAATATTAATATTCTGGATAGTTAGTGGTTACTTCTATCATGTCAGTGCATCTAGTGAGAATCACCATTTAAAACTAGATTTTAAAAACGTTTTGTGTTGCTGAAAATACACAATACACTGCAGCAAGAATAAGAACATTTTTGGATCTTTGTAAAACAGTGTGAAATTAAAATGCACAGACAGAGAATAAAATAAAACTTTAGTTGAACTCAATCTCAAATCTAGTAATGGAAGAGAAATAAATTAAGAAAACCAAATAGAAAAAAATGAAGTGAATAAATATTATAATCTCGATGAATTAAAACTAAGAAAACATTCCAAATTGTAATAGTTATTCTTCAGTGCCAGAGGTTGACTGCCAATAATTAACATATCGTATTTAAAAAGGTAAGGGACAATAAAATAGGCAAATCATAATTGTTCTGTGACTGATTTGGGTTGTTTCCACAGCTCAAGTACAGTAATTTTATGGTGCTAAATGCAGTGGTCAAGCAAACAATAAGATATTGAATTTTGAATGACAAAGGTAGAGCAGCACATTTGTTGAGAAATGGCAGATGGATTGTAACCTCAGTACGTGTGAGGGCTCGCACTTTGGGAGGTGAAATACAAGGGGAAAGTATAAGGTTGATGGCAAGACTCTTAACAGCATTACTGTACAAGAGGGTTCTTGGGGTCCAGGTCCATAGCTCCCTGAAAGTGGCAACACAAGTACAATGAGTAGTAAAGTATGGTATGCTCGCCTTCTTTGGTTAAGGCATTGACTAGAGGAGTCAGGAATTCAAGATGCAACCCTGTAAGATTTTGGTTGGAATATTGTGTGCCGTTTTGGTCGCCCCATTGTATGAAGAATATGGAGGATTTGGAGAGGGTTTAGAAGAGGTTTTCCAGAATGCTGCTTGGAGTCAAGAGAAGAGAACCAAGAATGTATTATTATCATATGCCCAAAACATGACAACGAAATTCTTGCTTACAGCAATATAACAGGTTTGTAAACACAGTGCTCAATAGATAATATAATAAACAAACAAAAAAAGTTAAATAAATTTAAAAAACAATATAGTACAAAAAAAACAAAACCCAAAGTCCCTAGTGCAACTCAGGCTGTTCGTAGTTTGGAGTTTAGTTGGAGTTCATAGTATTCAATAGCCTGATGGTTGTCGGGATGAACCCGTTGCTGAACCTAATGTCTAGTGAAGACATGCAGTTCTTCTCGCTTGCCGCTATTAATAACCTGGGATTATTCACCCTATTGCTTTTCATGAGGGGGTGGAGGGAGGGGGTAGGAGAGGGGGTGGAGGGAGGGGAGAGGAGAGGGGGTACTCCATTCCTGCTTTCTCCCCACAACCCTTGATTCTGCTAGCTCCAAGAGCTATATCCAACTCTCTCTTGAATATATCCATTGAATTGGCCTCCACTGCCTTCTGTGGCAGAGAATTCCGCAGTTTCACTACACTCTGTGTGAAAAAGTTTTTTCTCATCTCAGTCCTAAATGGCCTACCTCTTATTCTTAAACTGTGTCCCCTGGTTCTGGATTCCCACAACATCGAGAATTTTTTTCCTGTATCTAGGCCTTAATATTTTTTTCTGTGCTTTAACTGACAAGTCTACAATATTTTAGTTTGTCTTGTTCACTATTCTAGAATTTGAGCATTATTGTTGGATGGGAAACGAGCAAAGACTGAAAACATTGGTGTGTGAATAAGAATGTCAGACAGGAGGTGCAGAATGGGAATAAAAGAACAGATGAGGAAGATAAGGCTGAAGATGGGAGGGAAGATATCAGGAAAGAAAGACTGATGAAAAAATTAAAAGCTACAAAATCTTTAATATTAAGGATTATTTGAATTTATTTAATGCATAACAAATAAAATTATCCCAGAAACTTCACAAAATAAAATCAAACAGAATTCAAAAGCAATTGCAAAGAAATACATCAAAATTGGTCAATGAGCTGAGTTATTAAGTAAGATCTTAAAGGAAATAGAAGAGGGTGAAATGCCAGGACAGTGATTCTTTCACGACAATAGATTAGCCAAAAACATAATTCAGGATAAAAAAGAATAATGTAAACAGTTTTTTTTTAATTTATTCACTAACAGAGCCAGTATTTACTGGATAACCTTAATTGCCCTTGGATCAAGTGGCTTACTATGTCAATTTAGATAGAGTCATAGAGTGGAAACAGGCCCTTTGGCCCAACATGTCCCAACTGCACTAGTCCCACCTGCCTGCACCTGGTCCATATCCCTCCAAACCTGTACCTGTCCAACTGCTTCTTAAATGATGGGATAGTCCCAGCCTCAACTACTTCCTCTGGCAGCTTGTTCCATACACCCACCACCCTCTGTGTGAAAAAAATACCCCTCAGATTCCTACTAAATCTTTTCCCCTTCACCTTGAACCTATGTCCACTAGTCCTCGATTCCCCTACTCTGGGCAAGAGACTTTTAAAAAGGCAAGAGAATTTAAAGGTTATTCAAAAGAATACAAGACTATTGTGGATTTGAGTCAAATATAGACCTAACTTCCAGTCATTATAATCACCACTGCGTTTTATTCAAGGTCGAATTTATTTTCCACAGTATCAATGTAATACTCAAAATCATAATCCCACGTAATTTTTCCTGGCCTCCATATTACGTCTCCAGCATCATAGCCTCTATGATACAGTTGCTCACACAGGAATCAGGGAAGAAATAGCTGCAGCGAATGCACACAATTTATCCGTCCGAATATATCCTTTTCATATCATTTAAGAGCAAAAAGGCATGTCTGATCACAAACTAAAGAAAGGAGAACCGGGACTCAACCAGGTCAGAAGGACAAAGCTACCGAGATAGAAAGAGGCGTCGTCAGCGTACTTGTCACATCTTCACATCACAGCATCGGGAAAGCAGTATATGGAGATGCAAGAGACCAAACGTGCATAATACCAATATAAGTCATATATTTCAAAGGTTGTACATGAGGCACAACAATTTGTACCCAACCGATCACTGTCCTCCTCAGGCTTCATCCTGCAACGCCAGTGTCCTATCCTCAAGCCCAAGCTCCCACCGTGATTTACACTCACCTCGATCGCTTGACCCAGCTCCAAGTCGAATGTGACCACACAGACGCACTCCAGCCAGGCTGAGAAGCGGTCCCATGGAAGCGTGGAGCCGGAGGCCGAGAAATGCTGAACCCTCCGGCATCGGCTCTCCGGCTCCCACAGCTCCATGACAACGGCGCCGCGTTCCAGCGCATGCGCATGCGCACCAACCCTGCCCGGCACAGCGACGCCTCAAGGGCGGCACCCTGCTCACACATGCGCACCAACACTGCCCGGCACAGCGACGCCTCAAGGTCGGCACCCTGCTCACGCATGCGCACACATTTGTTCTGACATGCCCAATTAACGCATGCGCGCTTGCGAACAGCCTGAAGCGGGTGGGGTGTTTCCGCCCACCTGTACCTTCCTCCGCAGATGCTGCCTGACCCGCTGAGTTCCTCCAAAAGTTTTTATTTTGCTCAAAATTCCAACATTTGCAGTCTCTTGTGTCTCCAAGGTACTTCTGGGATGGAGAAGTGATTGAGGGAAAGCTGTGATTTAGTTTTACACATCTCCTTGAGGAAACATAGAAACATAAAAATAGGTTCAGGAGGCCATTCGGCACTTCGAGCCATTCATTGTGATCATGGCCGATCATCCACAATCAGTAACCTGTGCCCAACTTCTCCCCATATCCCTTGATTCCACTAGCCCCCAGAGCACTATCTAACTCTCTATTAAATTTGTCCAGTGATTTGGCCTCCACTGCCCTCTGTGGCAGAGAATTCCATGCACAACACTCTGGGTGAAAAAGTTACTTCTCACCTCAGTTTTAAATGGCCTCCCCTTTATTCTAAGATTGTGGACTCTGGACTCCCCCAACATTGGGAACATTTTTCCTGCATCTATCTTGTCCAGTCCCTTTATAATTTTATATGTCTCCATAAGATCCCCTCTCATCCTTCTAAACTCAGGACTGAATGAAGAGAAGCAACATTTGTTGAGGAGGGGTTCATAAATAAATAAGACATAGGAGGAGAATGTCATTTGGCCCCACTGTTTCCCCGGCCGTTCTCAATATCCTTTAATATTCATAAATCTTTTTGGAATGTAATTAACGACCGAGTCTTTACGGCCCTCTGGGGTAGAAAGTGACAAAGATTCACTACCTTCCGTGGGAAGTAATTTCTTCTTGGTACTTAATAACCAATCCATGTTCTGGACTCCCCAAACAGGGGAAATATCCTCCCTGTGAAGCCATTTAAATATTTTGCATGTTTCATTGAAGTCACGTTCGTTGTTTTAAATTCTAGAGAATGGAGATCTGGTTTACATGCTCTTTCCTCACATGACAGACCCTCGTCTGCCTGGTAAATCTTTGCTGTATTCCCTTTATAGGCAAATATAGTAATTATATCTAAGGTGTGGTCTCACTAACACCATGTATTGCAGTATGACATCTGTACTTTTCAGCTCAAATTCTCTTGAGTAAAAGAGGATTAGCATACCATTTGCTTTCCCCAACCCCTCAAAATTTAAAGATAGTCATTATTTGTTTTATCCCTGACCAAAGTGGATTACCTCACATTTTCCCACAATGTCCCCACATGTGCCATATTATTGCTCATTCAATTAGCTTGTGTACATCTCTTAAAGCCTCTTTGCAATTTTAATACTGTCACATTCCCACTTAGTTTTGTGTCAGCAGCAAACTCAGAAATAATACATTTGCTCCATTGAGCTAAATGGTTGATATAGATTGTGAATAGTTGGTGCACAAGCAAATTGGGGAGAGCAGATGAGAATATGGGAGTTACTGCAGCACCTTGCTTTCAATGGCTCAGGTTTGGCTTCTATTAAAGGAATACCTTTGATGGAAGACAAAATAGATCAACCATTTGGTATGTTATTAGCAATGCACGTTGGGCCCCATCGCACAGAGCTGGAATAACTCAGCGAGTCAGGCAGAATCTGGTGAACATATACACCGATCAGCCAAAATATTATGACCACTGACAGGTAAAGTGAATAACATTGATTATCTTGGTACAATGGCGCCTGTCGAGGGGTGGGATATATTAGGCAGCAAGTGAACAGTCAGTTCTTGAAGTTGATGTGTTGGATGCAGGAGAAATGGGCAGGAGTAAAGGCCTGAGCGACTTTGACAAAGGCAAAAGTGACTCCCTTGTTCAAAAAGGGAAGAAGACAGTAGGGAGCTATAGGTCATTTAGTTTAACATCTGTTGTTGACAAAATGATGGAGTCAGCAATCAAATAGGAAGCATCGAATCCTATAGGAAAGTTGAATATAAGAAAAATTTGTAAAAGTTGTTTTATGAAATGTAATTCATGTTTGACAAATATGCTCAAGTTCTTTGAGGATCTAACAGGGAGAATTGATAGAGGGAACCTATAGAGGTACAATCATAAAACTTTACAGCTCGGGAACAGGTCCTTCGGTTCAACTCCTCGACAAAGATTAACCATCTGATCTAGTCTCATTTGCCGCGTTTGGCCCGTATCTCTTCAAACATTTCCTATCCATGTACATTATAAAGTCTTGTAAATGTTGTTATTGCACCTGCCTCAACTACTCAACTGGCCCATATACCCACCACTCTCGGTGTGAAAATGTTGCCCGTCAGGTTCCTGTTAAGTATGTCCCTTCTCACCTTAAACCTGTACACTCGAGTTCTTGATTCCACTATCCTGGGAAGTGGACCCAATGCATTTACCCTATCTATTCCTCTTATGATTTTAGACACCACTATAAGATCACCCACCCCCCTGCTACATCACTTCAAGGAATAAACACTGAGTCTGCCCAACCTGGTAGCTCAAGCCGTTAAGCCGTGGGACCATCATTGTAAATCGGCTCTGCATTCTTTCCAACTTAATGGCATCTTTCCTATAGCAGGGTGACCAAAACTGAACACAATTCAAGTGCATCCTCACCAACGTATTGTACAACCATAATATAGTGTCCCCACTTCTTCACTCAATTCCTTGACTGATGAAGGCCAACAGGACCTGCGCTAGTAAGTTTTCCCAAAATACAACTCCACACACTTAAATGAATTAAATTTCATTTGCCATTGCTCAGCTGATCAAGATCCCATTGTAATTCTTGATAACCATCTTCATTATCTATGACACCACCTATTTTGGTGTAATCTGCAAACTTGCTAAACATGCCAGGTACATTCTCATTCAAATCATTGATATAAATGACAAACAACAATGGGCCTAGTACCGATCCCTGAGACACACCACTAGTTACAGACCTCCATTCTGAAAATCAACCTTCCACCACCACCCTCTGCTTTCTACCATGAAGCCAATTCCGCATCCAGTTAGTTAGCTCTCCTTGAATCCCATGCGACCTAACCTTCCAGAGCAGCCTACCACATGGATGCATTGCTTTAAGGGCGTTGCTGACATCCATATGTCTACAGCTCTGTCCTCGTCAACCTTCTTGGTTACTTTAAAACATTCAATATAAATTCGTGAGACATGATCCCCTATGCACAAAACCATGCTGACTATCCCCAATCAATCCCTGTTTTTCCAAATGCTTGTACATCTTATCTCTCAGAATCTTCTCCAGTGACTTTCCTACCACAGATGCTAGGCTTACTGGTCTGTAATTCCCAGTTTTTACTTTGCAACCCCCTCAAACAGAGGCACAGCACTCTCCAGTCTTCCGGCACCTCACCCGTGTCCAACGGTGATTCATGTATCTCAGCCAGTACTCCTGCAATTTCTTCTCTAGCTTTCCACAGTATCTTTAGATATATTATTTATCTTCATTCGTCTATATATCGACTATAATACAGATTGTCATCAAGATCTCTCCATTAAACATCCCAAGTTTCCTGGACTTCCCGTCCTTCTCCGCAGTAGAAACAGAGGAGAAATATCAATTGAGGACTTTGCTTATCTCTTGTGGCTCCACACATAGTTTAACATTTAAGTTTCTAAGAGTCGTGTTCTCTCTTTTACTCTTAATACACATATAAAATTGATTCTCCGTAATTTTATCTGCCAGAGCTATTTCATGCTTGCTTTTTGTTCTCCTGATTTACTTCTTAAGTATGCTCCTCAATCTCAACATTCCTTCAGGGATAGACTTGATCCCAAATGCCTTTACTTGGCCCATGCCTCCTCCTTTTATTTGACCAGCCTTAATTTCTCTCATCATCCAGCTTTCCTTTCTCCTACATGCCTTTCTCTTCACTCTACAGGAACATGCATATGCTCAACTCTCATGAACACAGTTTTAAAAGCATTCAATTTTCCAGATGTCTCTTTGCCCACAAACAAACTACTCTAAACAACTTTTGCAAATTCCTGTCTAATACTATCAAAGCAGGCAACATTTAGAACATTAATTTTTAAATTAATGAAACTGTGGTAGCTGGTTCCAAAAACCTCACCCCCTGACACTTAAGTAATTTGCCCTGCCCATTTCCCTAAGAGTAGGTCAAGCTTTACTTTCTCCTGATATTACCTGAGGAATGTTTCCTGAATACATTTGACAAATTCCACCCCATTTAAGCCCTTGGCACTATGGCAGCCCCAGTTTATATTGGCAAAGTTTAAAAAAAACAATCACAACAACCTATTAGTCTTGTAGCATTCTTGAAATCCCTGCAAAATTGATGGTTTTACTTATCCAACATTTTACTGTGAAGAGACTGCCAATTGTCCCTACATTATATTTGTAGATATCAGAATGAGTCATCTGGAACCCTGGCACCAGGGAGGCAACACACCATCCCAGAGTCCATTTACTGCAACAGAATTTCCTGTCTGTTCCTAAACTCATGAATCTCGTATCACCATAGTCTGATCGCACCCTACCCCTCTGTACCTCAGAGCCAGACATAGTGTAACAGATCTGACTGCTGCTGCATCTCTCCTCTGAAAGTAAAGGAAGAAATGTCCTTGTGGTTTCTTCATCCTGGTTTGTTGGTAGTGTTTACATTTTAGCATGTAAAATATTTCAAAATGCCACAGTTTATTCTTAATAGTTACTAGAGCAAGTGGACCCGTTGGGCCCAAACCTCTCCTGCATTGGTGCAGCAACCGCTCCTCCCCCCCTTCCCCTCCCCCTCCCCGCCCCTCTCCCCCCCCGCTGCCCCTCTCCTCCCCCGCTGCCCCTCTCCCCCTCCCTCTCCCTGCCCCTCTCCTCCCTCCCCCTCCCCTTCCTTCCCTCCCTCCCTCCTCCCCTCGCCCCCCCTCCCCCACTTCTCCCTCCCCCTTCCCTCCCTTCCCCAATCCCTCCCTCCCCCCTCCAACCCTAGGAGATAGATTTAAACTTTAAAATGTGAATAACTTTAAAAATATAACACCGATTTCAATAAAACTACTTGCATTATCACTAAAGTGGGCGGCACGGTGGCGCAGCGGTAGAGTTGCTGCCTTACAGCGAATGCAGCGCTGGAGACTCAGGTTCGATCCTGACTACGGGCGCCACCTGTACGGAGTTTGTACGTTCTCCCCGTGACCTGCGTGGGTTAATTGACTGGGTAAATGTAAAAATTGTCCCTAGTGTGTGTAGGATAGTGTTGCTGTGTGGGGATCGCTGGGCGGCGCGGACTCGGTGGGCCAAAGGGTCTGTTTCCGCGCTGTATCTCTAAATCTAAATCTAAAGTAACAATGGTGAGTAAGGTGGGCCTAAAATTGTCGCGCTATCGTGTACCGTTTTGGCTGAAGTTCAGTCACAAACAAGATAACAAACGAGAGTTTTAGTATATGGATTTCCAGTTGTTAACAGTTTGAAACAAATGAATTTGAGGCACAAGAGCAATTCAAGGAACAAAAAATCGATTTACTGTATTTTGAACAGCGGTTTTGCATTCTGTCATTCTCTCAGTTATAGTTATATGCTTGGATAAACTAGCAGTCCAAATTCCAAAGTACTATCTTAGAAAAAGTATGATTAAGTCAATATTTATTTTGTTCTTGTCAGTGAATTGTGCCACTAATCACACTCTGCAGCCTAATTTTTAGAGTGGAAATGTGGGATATTGGCAAGTGAATCCAATTAAATAATGACATTCAGACAAAAACCAGAAAGAAAAACCTGCATTTATGTGATGACTTTCCTGAACCCAAGGTGATACGAAGTCTTTAAAAACATTTAGGTATGTATTAACAATACAAGAAATATGACAGCCAAATTATTCAGAGAGGGGAAGTCAGGAGACTATGTGCCAGTTTTCATTGATGGGTAGGCACTGGAGTGAGTTAGCAGCATCAAATTCATGGTATGACCATCTTAGATGACCTGACCTGTGCCCAATTAGGAAGGTGTGCCAGTTTCTCTATTTTCCTGGAAGTTTAAAGAGATTGGCATGTCACTGTAACAAGCTTCCAAGATGTACTATAGGATATATCCTGACTGCATCTTGGTCTGATACAGCATTTCCAATACATAGGAATGCAAGAGGCTGCAGAACCCACAAAATCATAGTGAATGCAAATGATTCTTAATACTGCGGGACAACCTCAGAAGCAGAAAGAGAGGAAGATAAATTATTATGCGAATGAGGTTTCCAAATGTTTCAATGTTTTAAAGCAAAGTTTGTAAATTAAGTGTTGTCATGTATTTGCATATATTGTTCCATTTTATATGGAATCGGAGTTGGATTTGGAGCTGAGGACACCCTGTCACCAAACAGGCACTCTGAGGCTTTTCAGAAGGTTAGGCACATCTAGCAGCTTCTAGGAGCAGGATCACTCTGGGGCAGATTGCAAGTCCAGACTCAAAGAGGAGAGGCAAAGGAAGAAATGTGCATGCACTTCAAGACACTAAGTTTTATAATTTGTTGCTCATGAGAACTCTGCAAGTTGAGTTAAGTGGATGCATGCTACAGGATGTGTGTATGTGCTTGATGGGATTCTTTCTGATGATTGTTTTGGATATCAAAAATTACCTGAAGAAGATTGGGACTTGCGCAGTGGTACTGACCCAAGTGCCAGCAGCTCAGTCTTGGACCTCATTGAAACGTACATAGTGAAAGGCTTGGATAGAGTGGATGTGGAGAGGATGTTTCCACTAGTGGGAGAGTCTAGGACTAGACATCATAGCCTCAGAATTAAAGGACGTTCTTTTAGGAAGGAGATGAGGAGGAATCTCTTTAGTCAGAGGGTGGTGAATCTGTGGAATCCTTTGCCACAGAAGGCTGTGGAGGCAGTCAGTAGATATATTTAAGGCAGAGATAGATAGATTCTTGATTAATATAGGTGTTAAAGGCTATGGGGAGAAGGCAGGATAATGGGGTTAGGAGGGAGAGATAGATCAGCCATGATTGAATGACAGAGTAGACTTGATGGGCCACATGGCCTAATTCTACTCCTATCACTTATGATCTTATGATCTTCAATGTCTGCGATATTACCTATTTTAGTATTGTCTTTAAACTTACTAATCATGCCTTGAACATTCTCATCTAATCATTGATGTAAATGACAAACAGCAATGGGAGTACCGCAGGGTTCAGTGCTGTGCCCTGCACAAATCCTGAGGTACTCCACTAGCCACAGGCTTCCAGACCAAAAAACAATCTTCTACCACCATCCCCTGCTTCCCACCATGAAGCCAATTCTTTATCCAGTTAGCTGGCTCTCCCTGGATCCAATGCGACCTAATCTTCCAGAAGAGCCTGCCTATGTAAATCCTTATCAAAGGCCTTGCTGAAGTCCAAATAGACTACAGCAATGGAGAAACAAAGAACTGCAAGTGCTGGATTACAAAAAAAAGACAAAGTGCTGGACTAACTCAGCAGGTCTTTGGAGAACATTGCTAGGGTGAAGCCACAGGTAAACTGGAGGAACAACACTTCATATTCCACTTGGGTAGCTTACAACCTAACGGTAATTTGACCTCCGAATTTAGATAAATAACCTACAACCCTCCCTCTCCCTTCCCTTTTTTCTCCCCCCCCTCCTCTTTACTGTGTCCCACCTTCTCCCCTCCCCATCACCTTCCACTTATATTCCTTCTTCTCACTTCACCATTTACACTTCTTCTAACCTTATCACACACCTTTTGCCTTTTCATCTCTGGTGTTTGTACAACCATCTGTGCACTAAAATACTCCCTCACCTGTCTACCCCTAATACTCGCCAGGGTTTATCCTGCCCCTCCTCCTAACTTTCTCCAAACCCCCCTCCACCACAACCAGTATGATGAAGGGTCTCAACCCGAAACATCACCTATCCATATTCTCGATTGATGCTTCCTGACCTGCTGAGTTGCTCCAGCGTTTTGTGTCTGATTTTGGACTACATCTATGGCTCTACCCTTGCCAACCTTCTTGATTACTACTTCAAAAAACACAATCAGATTCGTGAGACACAAAACTCCCACGCACAAAACCATGCTGACAATTCCTAATCAACCCCTGTCTGTCCAAATGCATGTGTATCTTGTCCCTCAGAATGCAGTCCAGTAACCTTCCTACCACAATATCTTAATAAATAACAAAAACGACTTCATTCCTCCCAGGAGCTGATTTCATCTATTAATTTGTGATGGGGACTGCTATGGGGCACAGGCTTAGAGGCATCCCATTTGGAAGACTGTAAGCCTGCAGATATTTGCAATGCCTCATTGAACATTCTGAGGCGACCAATGGAACAGAGACAGCTGCAGCCCAAGAATAATGTTAAGAGCAACTTCATGCATGTATTGTTAACCAAAGCTACTACATGTGCTTTGTGGTCTTTGTGCAGAAGCACTACAATTTTCCAAAGTATTCTCAGGGTGTTTGAAGTTGTCAATCATGTCTGGCAAATGGCCTGTAGATAAAATTCTATCACATATTGTGGAAGAATCCTGCACTGCTTAATTAAATTTTAGATCACTTTTAAAATATTGCTAATGCTTTGCAGATGAGTAAGTAAAACCCAGTTTTTGATGTATATTGCAAATCACATCCATCTGTAAGCTTTGAACTGAGGGCATTTTGGCCCAGGTGTTTGTGATAAAGGCACATTTATACTATTAGAGCACAGATCTGTTCTAAATAATCCTCCATCTATTCTTCCTTTTATTTCATCAACATTGATCTATTTATCATGCACTGAAGTTTTCCAAAGTGCCAGATGGAGGCTTATGAACTTGGGTGCTAAATTTGGCTAGTTAATTGTAAAACTAGTTTTACAATTTTATTACAAGTTAGAATGGGTGCATGCTCAACTGTAAAGGTTTTGAGAATTGGCAGTTTTTCAGCTAGTAAGAGGTAATCATAAAACTGTTTACCTTTTTCTATTTTCCTGTGAAATGCTTGGATGATAATGAATAGTATAAAAGCATAGCCAACTATTTCCTGTCAATTCCTTTGGAAAAAATAGACCTTGCTCTGCACCCTGGGACTCAGCAAAAGACTCACTCTGTTTGCTTATTCTGGAAAGCAATTAGAAAAACCACATGAAGGCAATAGCATTGGAATCAGGTCAAGGAATGTTTTGCTTCTATTTCTACATTCAAAGTTGCTTCGTGGATGAACATATCAATTAATTCAGTGTCAGTTGCTTCAGTGCAATGCTAAAAATTGGTTAAGATGCAAAATATTCCCCAGAGTAGCATGCTACCCTTATTCAATTATCACCTACTCACTAAATCTTTCAGATAGGAGGATCTTCCACAGGAAAATTGCCTCTAAACTAATTGATAAGAACCCGCATTGTGCAAGGCTTTCTTATCCTAAAGCCCCTGAAAACTTTGTCGGGTATTGAAGTCCTGTCCCCAAAATGATCCAGCTGTCAGTTTGAATATGTCTGAATGTATGTGATTGACTTAAAAATTCTGAAACTATTAAAGAAACTATGCAAGAAAAGTTCAAAAATAATTTCAAAAATTTAAATAACATTAATTTGTAATTATTGTTAGATTTTTCTTTTGCAATGAGATTTTAAAATTAATATGGGGAGGGGGAAGGGGCGGGAGAGGGGGAGGAGAGGGGGGAGGGGAAGGGGGAGGGGAGTGGAAGGGGGAGGGGAGGTGGGAGGGGGGGAGAGTGTAGGGGAGGGGGGAGGGGATAGGGGGGAGGGAGAGTTTGACAGGCCCAGTGCCGTCAAACACTCATCATATGTTAACCTACTCATTCCTGGGATCATTCTTGTAAACCTCCTCCGGACCCTCTCCAGAGCCAGCACATCCTTCCTCAGATACGGTGCCCAAAATTGTTTACAATATTCCAAATGTGGCCTGACTAGCTCCTTAAGATGGTTATGAAGAATTACAGCAGGATCCAGGGGTGAGGAATGGCAAATGGAGTTTAATTCAGATACGTGTGAGGTTTGCATTTTGCGAAGTCAAACTAGGGTAGATCTTCACAATGAATAGTAGGGCTCTGGCGAGTGTTGGGGAGCAGAGGGATCTAGGAATACAAGTACATAGTTCCCTAAAAGTTATGTCACAAGTAGATAGGGTGGTGAAGAAAGCTTTTTGCACATTGGCCTTCATCAGACAGAGAACTGAGTTCAGAGGCTAGGTTATAGCTGTACAGGCTGCACTTGGAGTATTATGTTCAGTTTTG
The DNA here is from genome assembly GCF_053455715.1 of Rhinoraja longicauda. Taxonomy (NCBI): domain Eukaryota; kingdom Metazoa; phylum Chordata; class Chondrichthyes; order Rajiformes; family Arhynchobatidae; genus Rhinoraja; species Rhinoraja longicauda. The sequence continues at coordinate 13,200,918 of NC_135975.1, forward strand.
GTCACCCTGCGATAGAAAAGATGCTGTTAAGCAGAAAGGTGAGTACAGCAACCTATATGTGCTCAGATAGTTCCTATTCTGCATTCAGCTGTGCTTGTGTTAGGGCCTAGGCTCCCAGTGAAAGCCAAGGCTAAAATCCACTCTAGAATCTACAGCATGGTCCATGAGTGGTTGGTCAGTGATCTAGAAGCTTAGAGGATTTTCCCTTTCGTCTCTGTTTTTTGCCCCATTTCAGTTCAGTTTAGTTTATTGTCATGTGTACTGAGGTACAGTGAAAATATTTTGTTGCGTGCTAACCATTCAGTGGAAATGCAATACATGATTACAATCGAGCCGTTCACAGTGCACAGATACATGATAAGGGAATAATGTTTAGTGCAAATAAAGCCAATAAAGTCCGATCAAAGATAGTCTGAGGGTCACCAATGAGGTAGATAGTAGTTCATGATTGTTCTCTCATTACGGTAGGAAGGTTCAGTTGCCTGACAACAGCTGGGAAGAAACTGTCCCTGAATCTGGAGATTTGCAATAATGCAACCTGACCTAAATATTTTCATCTTTTTCTGTTTTTATTTCAAAGACATACTGGATCCAAAAACCTAATTGTGCTGTGTTATTTGCATAGTTAATAACAAAAGGTACAATTTTACATGATCATTTAATTTTCTGAATCCCAAGGACCTTTGGAGCATTCATTATTATATTCCAGTGATAAACAACTTTTTATGTGGAAGGGAAGATTGATAATTCAAATTACTTCTGGTCAGTCATGTGAAACTTGTTTTATTACCAGATATTTTAGTCATGTTTTGAAATGATGCTAAAATTTATTAGCAACCTAGTTTCAGATTTAGACCTATCAAACAATAGGAAAACAATGGTACACACAAAATACTGGAGTCTGAAGAAGTGTCACGACCCGAAATGTCACCCATTCCTTCTCTCCAGAGATGCTGCCTGTCCTGCTGAGTTACTCCAGCATTTTGTGTCTACCTTCGATTTAAACCAGCATCTGCAGTTCTTTCCTACACAATAGGAAAACAATAATGACTTCTCAATTTAAAATGCAGGATTTTACAACTAACAGCTTTACATGTTTGAAGGTATAGTTTGCTTGAAATTATTTTAGGCCTTTATTAGGACATTCAACAGTTGGCTGTATCCATATCAGAGCTCTATTCCATCATTGATTTTTTTAAATACTTCATAAATTGAACTGAACTTTAATCATTAAAACATTATGTATTATTCATCCCACGAAACCAAAATGCAACATTAATTAGTTTTGATTTGTTGGCCTTTCAACTCTGCAACTAATTTAAAACTTGATGTCTTCACGTTGTTCAAATATCTGAATGACCAGAATTTCCGTTAATCTGATCTTCTGAACATGTGATTTCACTCTTTCTCCTCCCCCACTACCAAAACTTTAGTTCTGTCAACTTTTGAACCTTGTCCATAGAGCTACAAATGGGTTAATAGAAAAGTTAGAGACCAGTGAACAATCAAAGAGCACCCGCAATAGCATGTAGGAAATGTAAAAAAAGACAACTTATCCCACAATCTGACTTGTAAATTTGCCACTCCATTTACTTTGAAAGATTCCCTTTTGTTAAAAATATCAGTAATTTTCCCCAGACCCAAACCTGGTTGCAGTATATATCAAGTGCTAACACTTTGATTCAGGAACAGTGGAGGATGGGGAGTGGAGAGAGGGATAATGTGTATAACAGAACAAACAAGCACAAATTCTGGATGTTCTGACTTTTAAATAGTTTGATTCAAAAACTCTTGACGATGATGGCTTTCAGGAAGTTGAGAAATCAAAACAAATTAGCAGTGAGACTGCAGTGGCTGGAATAGACCATTGACATAGACAAAGGAGCTGAATTAGGTCATTCAGACCCTGGAGTCCTCTCCACCATTTGATCATGGCTGATCTATTATTTCCTCTCAACCCCTTCTGCTGCAGGGTGACTCTCTTCTGTCTACCATAATTCCTCCTCATTACCACTGGAGCTTCCCAATAACAGTATCATTTTCAACATTTGGGAATATGGGGAGAAGGGGTTACTTTCTTTAACTCTTCTCAAAATGGCAATTTTCTAATAATAATATTATCCCCTGGGGTTCCAGCAAATAATGATTATCATGAATATATTTTATCTGTTTTTATTGTGTCTTGCAAAATAGGCTACAACCTACCCTCGAACTGTTCCATTCTAGAACCTTATCACATTTCAGTCTTTGCTGGGACTGTGCTGACCTCTGTTAATGAATGGAGTTTATTGGTCTTAATCAATTTCTTTTGTTAACAGGTAACTATTTTGAGATGAGGATGAGGAGTGGGAATGGACATGAAGCAAAGCCAAATTGTTTGGGTCTAATTTATTACCAGCTGTGTCAACCATATTGTGAATGTAAAATGCCTTTTTGTCAAATTTCAAAAATCATTGATGTGCTGTGTGTCTGTGTTGTGAAAGACTGGCAAATTTCATGAAATATATGTTACACTTTAATTAGTTGCAGTATTAAGGATTCGGTAACCACAAGGAAGGAAGTAAAACTGTCCACCAGGACCTCCTATCTTCCCAGCCCACATTGCCGTCAAAGGCCCCATGATGGGCTAGAAAGAAAGAATGCGTGGGTTGGATGTGGACTGCATACTGTAAGTTGTCTCCTCATGTTACATTTTAAAGCTGTCTTTTCCTTCTTTCCATCCTTCCTTTTACTAATAAAAGCTGAACCAGTAAAACCTTTAAAAAATGTTAGTCCTTCAACTTCAAATGTTGTTAAAGGCATGAAGGTAACATTCTTAGTTAATTCTATTCTATTTTTAAACTGGTTATTCAGTCTCTATTATGACGAGGCTACATAGGAAATGACAGAAGATAAAGAAGTAAATGAAAATGTAATGTTAATAAAACTCCATATTTGGAGTCTGTGTTGCCATTTTGCCTTCTTACCAACATTAACCATAAAATTATCGTAGTATGTTCTTTATAAATGGAATGTCTACGAGGCTAAATGTTAGAAAAAGCTCATGGATTCCTGAATCTGCCTGAGTATGTAAATTAAATCAGCTTTTTTTGTTTCAGTACTTGATTTGTAATATTTCTTTTTTTAAGATCACTTTCAATTGAAAAAAAACAGTTCAAGATATACTATATTATTCTTCCATTCTAATGATGTGCTACTGTGTACTGTTCACAGAATCATAGACCCAGCAGAGAGATGACATTGACATTTTGCAATAGACTTTTTATTTTACTATAATCAAAGAAGGAAAGCCAGTCATGTGATGTTCAGTTCAGGCTATACCTCAAATATTTAGAAATTAAACAACAATGTATTGCTGACATTGTAATTGTATAAAACTGTCAATAAGGTCAGAAACATGCAATGTATCAAACCTGTAGAAATGTTGGCCTGCAGCCCAGAAAGAAACTTTCTGACAGATCATTTCATAGAGTTACTAGACCAAGTGGACCCATTGGGCCCAAACCTCTCCTGCATTAGTGCAGCACCCTCTTCTCCCCCCTCCTTCTCCCCCCTCCCTCCCCCCCCCTCCTCCCCCTCCTCCCCCCCACCTTCACCCCTCCACCCCACCCACCTCCCCCCATCCCCGCCCCCCCTTACGGTGAGTAAGATGGGCCTAAAATTGTCTTGCTATCGTGTACCGTTTTGGCTGTAGTTCAGGAACAAACAAGCAAACAAACAAGAGTTTTAGTGTATAGATAAAGTTTGTTACGGGTGTATAAAAAGTTAAGTTGATATAATTAAAGGAAATGCCTGAAATAGAACAAAGAGGCATAGATTCAAACTAGAGATGGGTACATTTAGATCTTGTAATAAAATTCTACACCCAAAAATGTGACCAATAAGTTAACTAAATTAATATATAGAATGATGGAGGCAAAACATGAATAATTTATAAAGTAATTGAATAATGCTGTGGTTCAAAGGGGAGGAAATTAAAAATCTTAGTGAATGGAGGGAGCACGCTAGATCAAATGGTTTTTCCCCCATGTTTATGATAATTTTATATCATATTTGTTTAGTGCTTTCGTAGTATTTATTTTTCAGGAATGTCTTAAAAGTGTTACATAATAAATGATATTGATATTTAGTGACTCATATTGGCAAACATTATAATCATTTTGCACACAATATTCAACAAACCTTATGAGATGAAGATCAATTGCTCTTATTTTTGTTTATATTAAAACACTGACCGTCTTAACACGTCAGAAAATGGACAAAAATTCTCATTGTTACGTCCTCAAATTCTAGAATGGAGTTTGAACTTAAAACTTACTAGGGCAGGAAAAATTGCTATTTAGTTTAGTTTATTATTGTCACTTGTTCCAAGATAGAGTGAAAAACTTTTGTTTGCATGCTATCCAGTCAAAGAAAATACTATACAAGATTACAATCAAGCTGTCCACAGTGCACAGATAAAGGATAAAGGGTACAACATCGAGTGCAAGATATAGTTAGATTAAAGATAGTTCAAAGGCCTCCAATGAGATAGATGGAAGGTCAGGACTGCACTCTGGCTGATGGGAGGACCATTCAGTTGCCTGAAACAGTTGTGAAGAAACTGTCCCTGAATCTGTTGGTGAGCGTTTTTAAACTTCTGTACCTCTTGCCTGATGAGATTGGGGAGAAGAATGACCAGTGAGATTGGTACTTGATTACGCTAGTGGCCTTGCCGGGACAGTGTGAAGCGTGGATGAATTCAATGGAAGGGAGGTTGGTTTACATGAAGGTCTGGGCTACGTCCACAACTCTGCAAATTCTTGCAACCTTGTATGGAGCTGTTCCCAAACCAGGCTGTGATGCATCCCGATAGAATGCATTAAACCCCAAATTCTGGAGAAGTCAGTGAGGGTTGTTGGGGACATGCCAAACTTACTAAGCTTTCTAAGGAAGTAGAGACATTGGTGTGCTTTCTTAGCCATAGCTTCGATGTGGCTGGTCCAGGACAAATTGCTGGTGATATTTATTCCTAGGAACTTGAAGCTTTTGACCATCTCTACTTGGCACCATCGATGTGTGGCACTGTGCAGGAAGGATCTGCAGATTCTGGTTTAAACCAAAGATAGACACAAACTGCTGGAATAACTCAGCAGGACAGGCAGCATCTCTGGAGAGAAGGAATGGGTGACGTTTCAGGTCAAGACCCTTCTTCAGACTGACCAGGTTACTGTACGTCTAAAGAAGGGTCTCGACCCGGAACGTCATCCATTCCTTCTCTCCAGAGATGCTGCCTATCTCGGTGTGGTACTGTTTTGCTTCCTGACGTCAATTACAATCTCTTTTATCTTGCTGACATTGTTTTCTTGGCACCAGGTTACAAGGTTCGCAATCTCCTTGTAATACTCCATCTCAACATTATTTACTACAGTGGTGTTATCTGTGAGCTTGTAAATTGAGTTGGATTGGTACTTGGCTGTGCAGTCATGATTGTATAAGATGTATAGTTGGGGGCTGAGAGCATCCTTCCAGTGTTGAGAATTATCATAGAAGATGATATGTCACCTATCCTCACTGATTGTGGTCTGTTGGTCAAGAAGGCAAGGATCCAGTTGCAGTGGGGAGTGCTGACTCCATTCCACGAGTTTGGAGACGAGCTTGGTTGAGATAATGGCATTGAAAGCAGAGCTATAGACGATGATGTCCTTCTTATCCAGATATTCAAGGGATGAGTGTAGGACCAGAGAAGAACCTGTTGTGGCGGTAGGCGAACTGCAGTGGATCAAGGCTACATGGTACGCTAGATTTAATGTGTGCCATAACCAGTATCTCGAAGCACTTCATGATGGTGGATGTCAAGGCCACTGGACGATAGTCATTAAGGCATGAGATCTTACTTTTTCTATTGATTTTGGTGGAGTGTAAAATTAGAGAATCAGGCCTGAGTAGAAGCATTATAATACTTGTGATGGAAGAAGGGGGGAGATGTTGTTGAAAAATAAAATTGGGTTGATAATGTTAATACGGGGCAGTTTATTTGGAGAAGGTAGTGAAGAGGGAAGTAAAGAAACGAGTGTGGACTTTGTATTAAACGAATATAACGAGCAGGGTTGATATTGCACAGAAGCTGGATTATTGGGTGGGAAGGCAGGAGGAGACGTTGTCAGTTATGGAGCTGGGGGAAGGAAGGCATCAGAGGAGGCAGAATCAGCCATATGGACACCTTTTATCTGAATGCAAATAAGTCTGAGTTCTGTTTGTGGATGAAAGCACCTGAATAGTCTAAGTAGAGAAATCTTGGAGGATTCTATTCTATTCCCCGGGATGTTCTTGCAGCTGTGAAAATGGGACAGCTGTAAGATCTGGCAGGCAATTACCTGGCTGCTTAATTAGTGGACGCAATCAGGCTTGATGTTGGCAGTCGTTTTGTTGCTAGTTTTATGAAAAAGCAGTGGATAGAAGAACATCTGAGTGTCAAATCTGAGCCATGGCAACTGTAGAGCAGTTTCAAGACTGTTGGTTTATTTTGGATATCAAGCTAGTGAACAAGGGATTGGGAGTCAGAAATAAGGTAGGAGGTTGAAAGGATTCACCTGAAAGAACAGGAAGCTCATTTTTCCCAGTGACAGAAATGCAACGGAACAATTTTAGACTGGCAAATACATATGTTTAAAGAAATGGAAAGATAAATCCCTTTTTAATGCTAATCTTCACTCAAATTACCCAAACAATAGCAGTAAAAACAATCTACTTGGGGAATTGCAAGCAGCAAAGTGCATTAATATAGCCTGCTTGAAGCCCGAGGCCCAGATCAACCTTCCCTGAGGGCAGTATTGGGAGTAAAACTCTATTTGTTCCCTGGTTTGAATATATAACAAACATTATCAGAGGACAGCAGAAAGCGGGTTGTTGAGAATCACGATTTTGTTTGTCCTTCTTAGACAGGGATATGATTTAAATTAAGGAAACTAGGTACAGTAACATGTAATATTTTACATCAAAAATAAGTATAAATAAAGCAGAATAAGATTGTTAAAAAAATTGAGCAATACAGCTTACTGTTAAGGAAATGTTGACTTTAGACAATCACCGGATTTTTAGCTTTTATTCTGGTACATAGAGGTATGTACATAGAGGTATTCTGGTGCATGGATCTTTAGTCCCATTAATTGCTGTCAGCTGTACTAAATGGAAATCCAAGAGACTTCATGCGTCCTGGAAAGATTTACTTCAACGAAGAAGCTAAAAATCCAGATTTCAGAGTTTAGAAGTAACTGGCATTACTACAGTGTATCCATAAGGCTGGAGGTCACATTGAAAATATACTCCAGGATTGGATCACCCTACAATTTAAATGCTTATAAGCAGAAGGAAATGGATTATGAATGGGCAAACCAGGTAGGTTAGGCAGGCAGTTACATGAGTCTCCCAGTATTCAGCTCTTAACATTGGAGAAGACAATACTACTGTGGGTGACAAAGCTGTGATAGGTGGGGGAGAAAGGATGGGAACATTAGTGTTAAAGATTTAATAGTTATGTGGGTCAGTAGGCGTTTAGCGATTTCAGTATGGTGTATTACCTCCTTGGTATTAGAGTTAAGAACATCACGGAGTTCTGATGGATTTAGGACTTTTACAAACTGTCTGGATTGTGTCTCAACAGTGCTGGAAAATTAGTTTTGGAGACCCATTGGGAAGGATTTAAACCATCCTATCAGGCAAATAGGAACCCCATTGAACGGGATAAAAGCAAAGTTCGATGTGGAAGACAGGGGTTTGCTGAATAAATTTAAAAGCGAGAGGAACTTAAGCTGGAAAATTCAAACAACTGAGTTTGGCTGTCCTTGGTGGTGTATACTTCCAAGCAGAGTCGGGTATAGAAATATAATTACTTGGGTTGGGATCAGTTTAGATATGGTTGAGGTGGGTTTTAATTTAATTTAAAGTAGACCTCTAATTTTTTGCCACCAATCAGCCCATGCCTGAATGGTGTCTATATCTTGCTACATATTGACATAGACTGCATCATTTACTGAGGTCCTGGGAATGGAATTAACATTGCATAACCTTAGCAAAAACACTTGTTATCTTATAGGAGAAGAAAGGTGACTTGGAAGCAGCTGAAAATAGTTGAGCCAAGGTTAACGCCCTGTGTAACTCCCGCAATTATGTCCTTTGATTAGGAAGATTGGTCTCTTTGTGCAATATATAATTCTTGATGCCATATTTGGTGAAATGCTCTGTTGCTGTCAAGGCCAGTCACTCTTGCCACACTTCTGGATTTCAGCACCTTAGATCCATGTTTAGACCAAGGTTGAATTATGATCTGAAACCTACTGGTCCTAGCAAAACTCAAACTGGATATCAATCAATTTGTTGGATTTTGGGTGGCTGATAACCTTCAAGTGCCACTTGATAGCACTGCCAGTGACAACTTTCATCAATCTGCAGATTATTAAAAGTGGGACATTTCGATGGAAATTACAGAAACAGAATTGAACCATTTTTGTGTAATGCTAATTTGTATGATGCCATGTTTGGAGTGGAATAAGTAATATGCAATGATATTGTCTATTCATGTATCTTAAAGCGAAATGTACCAGACGTGGTCAAGTTCCTAACCATACACCTGCCAGGGGAGATATGATAGCAAATCTAAGAAGCAGTTAGATTGGTACATGAACAGATAAGCAATGTAGGAATATGGACCAAGTTAAACCAGTTGGAATTAATTTAAATGGGCATCGTGGCTAGCATGGACATTGTGGGCCAATGGGTCTTTTCTTATGCTATACTGTTTTAAGTTGATATATTACAGAGAAACGCATTCAAATCCCATTAGAGTAGTTGGAGAATTTAAATCCAAATAATTACCAGCTGGTTCATTAGTACTCGGGGATAGAAATCCGTCCTTCTTACCCAGTGTGACTTATTCTTCTTAGGAACTTCATTCTTCCATAACAATTTTGTGTATTCTGAATCAACTGATGATGCCAATGTGAAAATTGCACTTTTCTACAGAAGAGGCAGAAGGTGCCTAATGATATGGATGGATGAATGGTTTGAGATATTTTCTTCCTTTTGCCTTTTACGCAGGACCTCTATGCATGTACTCGTGTTCATAAGTCATTGGAGCAGAATTGGATCATTTGCCACATTAAGTCTACTCCCCCATGCAAATCATGGCTGGTTTATCTTTCCCTTAACCCCATTCTCCTGCCTTCTCACTGTAACCTTTGACATCCTTACTAATCAAGAACTTGTCAATCTCTGCTTTAAAATCGCCCAATGACTTGGCCTCCATAGGTGTCCTTCGCAATGAATTCCAGACTTGCCATCCTATGGCTAATGAAATTCCTCCTCATCTCAGTTTTTCCTCATCTCAGTTCTAAATGGCCTACCCCTTATTCTTAAACTGTGGCCCCTTGTTCTGGACTCCCCCAACATTGGGAACATGTTTCTGCCTCTAACGTGTCCAACCCCTTAATAATCTAATACGTTTCTCTCCCCATGTAGGAAATAGTCTACATCTTTATTCCTACTAAAATGCATGACTGCACATTTTGCTACATTGTGTTCCATCTGCTAGTTCTTTGCCCACTCTTCTAACCTGTCTAAATCCTTCTGCAGACTCCCTGCTTCTTCTACACTACCTGTCCCTCCACTATTTTCATATCATCTGCAATCTTGGGGTCAAAGCCATCAATTCCATTGTCCAAATCATTAATATACAATGTGAAGAGTAGTAGTCTCAACACCGAACCTGCGGAACATCGCTAGTCGCTGGCAGCCAACCAGAAAAAGCCTCCTTTATTCCCACTCTTTGCCATTCAGCCACCCTTCTATCCATGCAGTATTTTCCCTCTAAGACCATGGCTTCTCTTCTATTCCTCTACTTTGAGTGATGTAGGATAGTGATTCTCAGGAGGCTTTGAGCGCATCAGTTATTTTTCTCTGTCCCATGACAGCTTGGAGCCATGTCTGGTGCCATGCAAATGGATGATGTGAACATGGCCAAATGGACTTGACCAAGTGTGATTAAGATTTTTACCTCTGAGAGGATACTGATGTTGGTTCATGTAATCTTCCAATGAATTTATTGGATTTGGCATTAGTATCTTTCAAATGCCTGCTGTAAGTAGTCTAGATTTGTTCATGTATTGCCTCTTGTACCAAGATACAGTAAAAAAAAACCAGTTTACATGCTATTCAGACAAGTCATACTCTACACGGGTACAATCAAGCCAGCCACATGTCCAACAGGTGGTGCAAAGAGAAAAATACCAATTGCAGAATATAGTTTAAGGGAATTATAGCATTAGTGTTAAGGAGACAATGTCCAATTTATGCAATGAGATAAATTGGAAAGTCAGGATTACTTACTAGCTGTCAGTCTGAAGAAGGGTCTCCACCCCAAACGTCACATATTCCTTCTGTCCAGAGATGCTGCCTGTCCCGCTGAGTTACTCCAGCATTTTGTGTCTACCTACTAGCTTATGGGGGGCCATTTAGTAATCTGATAACTGAGCAAGAAGTTGTTTCTCAAAGGTTTGTTTATTGGCACGTGTATTAATTAAGGTACAGTGAAACTCGATTCTGAAGCTGTTGGGAGGCGCTTTTATATCTTGTAGCATATAGGTGAGGAATTATTGTGTAGAAAAGAACTGCAGATACTGGTTTAAACCAAAGATAGCCAAAATTATGGAGTAACAGCGGGACAACCAGATCACTGGAGAGAAAGAATGGGTGACGTTTCAGGAAGAGACGTCTAGACCCGAAACGTCATATATTTCTTCTCTCCAGAGATGCTCCCTGTCCCGCTGAGTTACACCAGCATTTTGTGTATCTTCGGTGAGGAATCACTACTGTGTGATAACGCATGTTTGTACCAACTCTTCAAATATTCCCGAAGCTAGGGATCAAGAATGTGGGCCAGACGTTGAGGCAGAGGCAGAGCCAGAATATGGACCTAGTGTGCTGCGAAGAACAGGTGGTTGACAACATGGGCCAGATATGCCGGTGGAGCAGAACACGTCTGGGTGTTCAGCAAAAGCTGGGAGTCTGGTCCAACCACACCAGTAACGTTTATAGTTAACAGCGTCCCCTGTTCCGGGACAAAGGAATAGATGATAAGCGTGGCAAATCCACAGCATGAACAAAGACATTCTACCTTGTGTTTTAACACAAGGAACTGCAGATGCTGGTTTGAAAAACATCTACGTTGTATTCTGACCAGGGGTTACATCGAACTCCTGGAATTTTTGCAGGGAATTTCCCAATTTGAAACTCAGACGATTTATTGAATTCCCTTCATTTAACGTCTGAACTTTCAGTAGTCCCCCAATTCTCCTAAAAGCTCGCGTTTTGACATTAAAAAAAATGCAATTCCTGGCCCGATGGGAACACTTTGTTTCCTGCTAAAAAAAAAATCCAGTGTCTCCAACCCATCTCAGCGTTCGGGTGAAGCGACCAGGCAGCGGAGGGTGTGGGAGGGCGGGGAAAGAGGGACTATTTTTTTTTTAAATAAAAAATAAATCAACGAATGATCAATTTGCCAAAATAAATGCACTGGATGGAATGCGAGCCCGTGTGCGCGAGTCCAGTCACTCGTAACCAGGGCCACATTTGCAACAAAGCCACGGCGGACGAAACGTCAAGTTGTATCAGGGGGAGAGCGGGCGGAGAATTCCCACTCCTCCTTTGGCATTCCCAGCGCCACTGTTAAAAGTAGCAGCAGCAGACCCTTCCACAACAAAGCCCTGGGCCAGCGCTGAGCAACGCAACGCCGCATCTCGGGCCCCGGTGCCCGGCAGCCGGGCGATGGGTGTCTTTCTCTTCCTCGTTATTCGCAAGGAATCGGACGATTCCGTTTCCTGTTCCTCGTGTCGTTGTTACTCGGAGCGGATGTGTGCATCGCCCACAGGTGAGTCTCTCTACCCCTCCCTCTTTCTCTCGCCTCTGGATTAAACACAGGATCATGTGAGCTGCTCACCTTTCTCCACTCTCGGGCTGAGCCGCACTCCGAAATAAAAGGTAAACTATTTCTGCTTTAATGAGCAGGTCAATGTTGATCTTTCTGTGTAGTTATTCCCCCCACCCCACCCCAAGCGATTTTTGTAAACCGAAAGATTAAACTGGAGGAGGGCGGGGGAAAGTTAAAATGAAGTTGGGGTGCGAGCGGCGATCGCCGATCCGGCTTTGAACTTTTAAATGTTGTAACTTCTCTCGGGCTTCTGTCTCGTTGCATTGTTTTGAAGGATTGCCGAGGGAAGCAAGGATTAGACACGCTCTTGTATACACAGTTCAATTGGTTTTGAAGAGATTGTAGACGGGAGCCGCGGCTTCTGCTGAATCCCGACTCCCGTGTCTGAGTGAGGCCAACGCTCTCCAGAGGAGCAGAGCCTCCGCTCATTCGCGTCGCTGACGCCTCCCTCCCTCTCTTTGTGTTCGGGGGAAACAACTGGGCAACTCAAGGGGCGAATGGCGGCAGACGGAGGGCAGGAAGGGGGGTTAAGTGTTCCCCGAGTGGCGAGATTTCAAGTTTAGACCCGACACCAGGCTAACCTTTAACCATTCTTCGCTGGGTGTGTACCCTTGTAGCTTGGATTCCCCCTCCCCCAGTGCTAGTATCTCCAGCTGAGGAATGTGTCAAATGTACGTGGGTATGGCCGGTTGTTACTGGGAAGAAATACGCCTGGATCAGCTCTTGGTGTTGTTGATTGTAACGCGAGGTGTTCGATAGTTGGGTGTGGCTAGCGATCTTGATTGTTTTGTTTTTGAGGATTTAGAAGCGGTCATTAAAAATTAAAACTGATTTAATTCTGCTCAACATCCGGAAGATAACTTTTGTGATATTAACCCTTTGATGGAAAAACATGTTGCGTGGAATCTTTCAAAGAAATTCTGTGGTCTTCTAAAGCCTTTATTGTCGGAGGCACTGCCGACTCCCAAAGGAAAGCTTGCCTTTTGCTGGCACAGGTGAGGCGACGAGTGAGTAGATAAATGTTTTTCGTATGATTTTTCTGACCATGTAAAGAACTTAACTCGGGTTATGAGCAGGTAATAAAATCCAGTGCCGAGAGCGGCGATATAACAGAATCAATCAGAGGGTTGAAAAGGGAATTGGATAAGGACCACAGAATAATTCGTAGAAATGTGGGGGTCAGAGGGTGGTGAAGGTGTGGAATTCTCTGCCTCAGAAGGCAGTGGGGGCCAGTTCGTTGGATGCTTTCAAGAGAGAGCTGGATAGAGCTCTTGAGGATAGCGGAGTGAGGGGGTATGGGGAGAAGGCAGGAACGGGGTACTGATTGATAGTGATCAGCCATGATCGCATTGAATGGCGGTGCTGGCTCGAAGGGCTGAATGGCCTACTCCTGCACCTATTGTCTATTGTCTATTGTCTATTGACATGCGTGGGAATATGACAGCGTTGCTCTCCTCGGTCTTGATGGGAGAATTATGACTTTCGTACAATAAAATTTGTATAATAAATTTCTTTACTAATATCCTTCAGTTTTGTAAAGTACATTCAGGGAGCAAATATTGATCTCATTGTGACTATTCAATGGAGCATCAAAACAATTGGTGTGAACTTTGCATTTTTAGCGATGTTTCAGTTAATGTCGCCTTTTCTTTGAAAGGAAATGTATTCATCAGGTCTTTTTGAAATTTGTGTGCCCAAACGTATGTAAAGCTCAATCATAATTACATATTCATATTGTTTTCAGACACCTCTAGCTAGGTACGAGTAGTGTTCCTACTCTTAAGATTATCTCTGGTAAGATTACATTGTTCTTGAATGCTGGAAGATTCATTGCTCAACAGTGAATTGGTATTGTGTTGTTTGTGTGTAGGACACTGACATAGGTGATGGCACAGTGACTTTGTATCTAGAGAATGAGTGTGTTGCACCACTCCTGTATAAAGTAACATAATACCCCTTTCTTTTTCATCATTATCACCAATTCCTAATGCTGTTTCTTCCAGGAAGAGATTGAGAAGAGGCCAGCCAAATCTCTGTAGGGAGTGGGGGGGAATCCTGTGGGGAAACCACTTCACGCTGTCCTTGTGTGCTTGGTAACACCTGAATCTGGGAACCACTTGTATGTCAGGGGAATTAGGTTGAGACTTAAAGGTAAACATCTTTCTATGTGAGAAAGTTTGATTAAATCATCTGTGACGCTCTTGCTCTTTGATCTAGATGTTGGGTGTCCAATGTCACTGCCTAGACTTGAGCACTAAAATTCTGGGATGATATCCCAATGCTGTGTCGTTCAGGTTGTGGAAATTTGCCCAGAGTGAATGAACAAATCCTCACTCACAAATTTGAGATATGGAAAATACATGCTCTCAAAGAATTTATGGTGGGGGAAGAAAGTAAATAAATTAACACACAGTTATTTTTTTTAATTTGCACTTCTTAATACATGTGTAAATTATATGGATGCACGTGATGGAAAATCAAGATATGGCTTGATTTCTAGGAATGCATTGCCAATCTCTTCCCCCTCCCCCAGGTCATCGATACTAAGACAACATTGCTGTGCTGTTGAAGTGTCAGTATTCGGATGCTAGTGAGTCCTTGACTGATTTTTTGGATGAACATACAAGACCTTGGCAATGTTTTGGAAACTATTGGCTCTATCTAATGCCTGGGCCAATATTTATTCCTTAACTAATGGCATTAAATCAAATTATTTGTTCATCATCATGTAACTATGGATCAGGACTTGGAGGAGTACACATCAACTGTACTTTGCTACATCAAAAACTGCGTTGACAATGTCACCGTCGACAAACGCATCCGGTTGTACCCCAATCAAAAACCCTGGATGACAAAGGATGTCAGGTCTCTCCTCAAGGACCGTAACACCGCCTTCAGGTCTAGTGACAGAGCTCTATACAGTGCTGCTAGAACCAACCTGAAGAGAGGCATCAAGGATGCCAAAGCGTCCTACAAGAGGAAGATTGAGGACCACTTTTCCAACAATGACCCACGGCGGGTATGGCAAGGCATCCAGCACATCACCAATTACAAGACCAGCAACCGCACGACTGCCGACGGCGACGCCTCGTTGGCTGAGGAACTTAACTGTTTCTTTGCTCGTTTCGAGGTGAAAGCTACAGTGGCAGACATTACACCCTCTCCAGCACCTGAGAGCAACACCTTCACTGTGCAGGAGTATGACGTTAAGCGAGTGCTCAGAGCAGTGAATCCCAGGAAAGCTGCAGGCCCCGATGGTGTGACGGGCAGAGTGCTGAGGGAATGTGCAGACCAATTATCTGAGGTCTTCACAAAAATCTTCAACCTGTCCCTTTTAAAATCCACCATCCCTCCCTGCCTGAAGTCCGCCATAATCATCCCACTGCCGAAAAAGCCTGTCATCAGCGGTCTTAACGACTACCGTCCGGTAGCACTCACACCGGTCATCACAAAGTGCTTCGAGAGACTGGTCCTGCAGCACATCAAAGCCAGCCTCCCACCCACCTTCGACCCATACCAGTTTGCCTACAGAGCAAATAGGTCTACAGGGGATGCCATCGACACTGCTCTTCACACTGCACTGACCCACCTTGAACACCAGGGGAGCTATGTGAGGATGCTCTTTCTCGACTTCAGCTCTGCCTTTAACACGGTCATCCCGAGCAGACTGGTCACCAAACTTTCCGACCTTGGATTTTCCCTAACCATCTGCAAATGGATCAAGGACTTCCTGACCAACCGCCCCCAGACAGTCAAAATAGGCCCTCACCTCTCCTCCACCATTACACTGAGCACCGGCTCACCACAGGGCTGTGTGTTGAGCCCCATCCTTTACTCCCTCTACACTCACGACTGCGCCCCCACCCATCCCACCAACACCATCATCAAGTTCGCGGATGACACGACTGTGGTTGGACTTATCTCAGAAGGAGATGAGACAGCCTATAGGGATGAAATCCAAAGGCTGGCAGCATGGTGTTCAGTGAACAATCTGGTCCTGAACTCCTCCAAAACAAAGGAACTTATAATTGACTTTAGAAAAACCAGTGGAGATTACGACCCACTCTACATCAATGGGGTCTGCGTGGAAAGGGTACCAGCTTTCAGGTTCCTGGGTACGCACATCGCAGAGGATCTCACCTGGTCTACCAACACCATCACCACAGTAAAGAAGGCACAGCAGAGACTCCACTTCCTGAGGATCCTCAGGAAAACCAACCTGCAGGAGAAGCTCATGTTGTCCTTCTATCGCTGCTCCATCGAGAGTGTGCTGGCATACTGTATAACCACATGGTATGCCAGCTGCTCAGAAAAGGACAGGAAGGCCCTTCAGAGGGTCATCACGACGGCCCAGAAAATCATCGGCTGCTCACTGCCCTCCCTGGAGCACCTGTTCAGCCTGCGCTGCCTCAGTAGAGCAGGCAAAATAATAAAAGATCCATCCCACCCCGGCCACCGTCTGTTTGTTCATCTGCCCTCTGGTCGACGTTTCAGGTCAATCAAATCCCGAACAAACAGACTTAAGAACAGTTTTTACCCCAGGGCCATACGAGAACTGAACACTACCTGTGCACTAGGCAACACCGTTAAAAAATCTTGTACTTAATTTAATTGTATTTATGTATTTATTTGTTTTTGCATTTATTGCATATATGTTTGTACGCACCGTCAGGATTGGCTGTTTTTTAATTTCGTTGTACTCGTTGCAATGACAATAAATGAATATTATTATTATTATTATTATATAACTATTAGTAGTTGTGTTTCCTACATTATGCGAGTAAATCACACTTCAAAAAGTTCTTCATTGGTTTTGATTCTAGAAAGTGGCCTGGCAGTATTTTCCTATTTTGGTTAATTACTTTAAGATACTATTGCCTTTGTCGATGGTGCTTCCAGTTGGATACTTTGTGTCAGATCTACTCAACTCCTTGGTCTCTTTCATATTTAACCTTTGGATTTTGAGTAGTACCAACATTGAATGCTTCACTCTTTTCCTCATGTGCTGGCCCTTAAATTGTTGTTTGCATTAAATTCCATGTATCAGGCTTCTGGCCACAAACATACATTTTGTTCTGAACTGTGTCTAATTTCACAATTCCATCTCGTATGGTATTTTCAAATTAGACGAATTTCAATGGAGCTTCTGGATCCAAGTTGTTAGAATTAGTAACGGTAGTGGTTCGAATTGTAAGTTGAGGCATTCTAGACTTTATCCTTTCTCTTACCCCACCAACTCTGCCATCCAAGCAATGTACATTTCTGGAATCATCCAGCTCCTCGTCATTTTCAATTTTACAGCAACTTTCCTCGATTTAACCTTTGAGCTTAAATTACATAAATTTTGAGGACCAATTTCCAAATGATCAGTGTTATGCTCTGTGTGAATCTCTTGCTGCATTTATTGGAATATATCTCTATTCATTCCCACACAATAGACCCCCTTAAGGGAAGATAGACACAAAATGCTGGAGTAACTCAGCAGGACAGGGAGCATCTCTGGAAAGAAGGAATGGGTGACGTTTCGGGTTGAGACCCTTGTCTGAAGAAGGGTATCGACCCGAAACATCACCCGTTCCTTCTCTCCAGAGATGCTGCCTGTCCTGCTGAGTTACTCCAGTATTTTGTTTCTATCTTCAGTTTAAACCAGCATCCGCAATTCCTTCCTACCCCTTAAGGGAAGCTAGCTTTCATGTAGAACTTTGGTCAATGTCCTGTTTAAAATATAGGTAGTTGTAGTTATTTCTACTGTACAGTACAATTAAGGAATTGGTAGGAAGACATGTCCAAGCCCCTTCGGAATATATGTGAATGTCAGTTTACTAGTTTATTACTGAACAATTAGATCATTAAAACTTTCTCCCTGCCCTCTCCTAAGGTGTTACTTAATATTCTCACCTAGTCACTTTGCTTTGGTAATACTTTTATTCTTTTCATTTGTTTTTTTATGAAGAAAGAGAAATAAATAGTCCTGCACTTTTTCTTTCAGACTGGCAATTTTTAGTAAACTCAAAGATTCTGTGGTTGCAAGATATTCATTTCCTGTACAATGTGACTTTATTAACAATCTAGTCTTCTGTTTTTTGGACATACCAAGCCATGAAGATGTCATGCATTTACATTTACTTGCTTGTGACATTTTAAACCGCTTTGGATATTGTAGATTTATATTTATTTGATTTGCATTTACACTTCAACATGCCTTTTTTTTTAAAACTTGTTTTTATATCCGGTTGAGCTCGGCGATCTGCAGTGTGCCCTTGATTTTGAATATAATAAATTTGAATAATTATATTTATCTATTGCCCAATTTTTACAGTATAGTAAATTAAGGTCAGGACCAGTTTCTTTTGAATGCTGCTTCACACCCTCTCTTTCCCCCTATCCCCACCTTGCAGATATTAAAATTACTTTTACAAGTTTTTTGACAAGTTTCCTTTTTGTTGCAGTTGGGATTAAGTGTAATGAAAGAGTAGAACATTGACTGATCTTATTTTAATTAGTTTTATCTGAAAGTGCCTGGCTTGTGCTTCATATGTTTGTGGAGTGGTATTCTTGAGGTCAACACCTGTACATTTGTGGAGTGTGGATGATAAATGGCTACTCCAGACAATGTCGGGCTTAGTGCTCGCCTGACACTGTGAGAACAACAGCATGCTTTAAGAATTAAATTTTATTTGCTGCAGTGTTGTCAAGTTTGAAGAGCCAGCATTTGATCATTTATTCACACATCAGATGACAATTGCAGCTCAATGATACATCGAGCCGCAATTGTCCTGCAATTGGCTGGCTCCATCATGGGGGGGGGGAGTTGGATTCATGGGAGGTGGTCTTGGAGGGGAAGTTGTTCCTCAAACTGCGGAGCATCTTGGCTAAATAAAGTTCTATCGTATTGCCAGAAAACACAAAAAAATTGCAGGTGCTGGAATCAAGTGCAAAAGCTAAACCGATTTGGTGAAATATGACCGCATTTGGCTTTGGTTTGGCAGTGGATGAGCTGAGGTCAGACAAATCACTGTGGGAATAACTGACAATTGGGAGCTTCCGATAGGTATCAAGGTCAGAGCACAGGGACTGGGCAAAGTGGTTACCTAGTCTACACAGATCAGCCAAAACATTATGACCACTGGCAGGTGAAGTGAATAACATTGATTATCTTGTTACAATGGCACCTGTCAAGGGGTGGAATATATTAGGCAGCAAGTGAACAGTCAGTTCTTGACGTTAATGTGTTGGATGCAGGAGAAATGGGCAGGAGTAAAGACCTGAGCGACTTTGACAAGGGCCAAATTGTTATGGCCAAACGACTGGGTCAGAGCATCTCTGAAACGGCAAGGCTTGTGGGTGCTCCCGGTCAGCAGTGGTGAGTACCTACCGGCAGTGGTCCGAGGAAGGACAAACCACAAACCGGCGACAGGGTGCCCAAGGCTCCGATGCGCGAGGGCAACGAAGGCTATCCCATCTGGTTCGAACCGACAGAAGGTCTACTGTAGCACAAGTCACAGAAAATTTTAATGGTGGTCACGGGAGGAATGTGTCACAATACATAGTGCACATGGAGGACCAACAGCATATTAGGTAGGTGGTTATAATGATTTGGCTCATCAGGTCATAATGTTTTGAATGATCAGTGTATGTTTAGTCTCACTGATGTTGAGGAGGCCACATTGAGAGAAGCAGATGTAGTAGACAAGATTGGAGGAGGTGTCTGTGAATTTGTCACAATACGTGAATTCTAGCAGCAAAGTTGATGAGGTTTAAGAGTTCTGCAGGGGTGCAGGATTCAGCACCAATGTAGTCATTGATTTCACTGAGAAAGAGTTGGGGAATGATACTAGAGGAGGTCTGCAATAAGGACTGTTACACATAACCAATGAAGAGGCAGGTGTAGCTGGAGCCCATGCAAGTGTCTGTAGCTACACCGTTGATTTGTAGAAAGTGAAGGGAATCAAAAGAGACGTACGCAGCCAATCCAGGTAAGAGAGATTTACATGCACCTTGTTATTCTTTCACATTTGGTGGTCTTAATGTGGCTTCCTCTACATTAATGAGAGCAGGTGCAGACTTGGTGATTGCTTTGATGAGACGTGCTCCAACCGCAATAGACACCTGAAGCTCCCAGTTGTAAGACATTTTAATTCCTCGTCCCATTCCCAAACTGACTGCATGTCCGTGGCCTCCTCCACGGGTGAGGTCAAATGTAAGCTAAAGGAACAGCACCTTGTAATCCGCTTGGGTAATCTACAGCCCATTGATGTGAATATTGAATTCACCCAACTTCAGGTTACATGCTTCTCTCGTGTTCATGTCTCTGTCCTTCTGATCTATCCAGGTTCTCTCATGTAGATGCTTCTTTCCCTACCCCATCTGCTCATAGGCAATAGGTGCAGGACGAGGCCATTCGGCCCTTCGAGCCAGTGTATACAAGCCTAGTCACTCCAGTCTTTCAACATATGACAGTCCCGCCATTCCGGGAATTAACCTAGTAAACCTACGCTGCATGCCCACAATAGCAAGAATATCCTTCCTCAAATTTGGAGACCAAAACTGCACACAGTACTCCAGGTGCGGTCTCACTAGGGCCCTGTACAAGTGAGGGCCCTGTACAAGTGAGTAACTCTAGACTCATCACCCACACATTCCTCCCACAAGGTCCCAATCCTCTCCCCTTCAATTTAAATTTAGATTTAGAGATACAGCGCAGAAACAGGCCCTTCGGCCCACCGGGTCTGCGCCGCCCAGCGATCCCCGCACACTAACACTATCCTACACCCACTAGGGACAATTTTTACATTTGCCCAGCCAATTAACCTACATACCTGTACGTCTTTGGAGTGTGGGAGGAAACCGAAGATCTCGGACAAAACCCACGCGGGTCACGGGGAGACCGTACAAACTCCATACAGACGGCGCCCGTAGTCAGGATCGAACCTGAGTCTCCGGCGCTGCATTCGCTGTAAGGCAGCAACTCTACCACTGCGCCACCATGCCGCCCACCATCACTCTCCGTTTGTTCCGATCAATGTTCCGATCTGCCCACCATCACTCTCACGTTTGGTTCCTCTCTTTGTTTCTTATCAGATTCCACTTCTGCACCCCCTTGCTGTCTCTGTTTACTACCTACCTACCTACCTCTACCACTGTCTTCGCCCTTCTTTATCCCACCTGACGCTATCAGCCAATCAACCCTTCTTCACCAGAATCTAACTATCATTTGCCAGCTCCTGTTCCACCCCAACCCCTTGCATTTCTTATACCGGCAATCTCCCCTTTCCTCTTTAAATGCGGATGAAAGGTCTCGACCCGAAAAGTTGACTGTCACTTCCCTCACAAATGCTGCCTGATCCGTTGAATTTCTCCAGCCCTTTGTTTTTCGATACACATTTCTTACTTTTAATTTGATATCATTTGCATTGACAATGTGAAATTATATCTTTACTGCATGGATATCGTCAAAAATTAAATAGAAAATAAATGATTTTCCATGCTAAGCAGCATTTTTTTCAGTTAGATAGAATAAAATGTCGCAAGTTTTTAACATATCAAACTTGCCAGGTCTCAGTCTATTACATTGAGGGTGGAGAATGGGGGGGGATGGGGGATGGGCGGGGGGGGGGGGGATGGGGGATGGGCGGGGGGGGGGGTGGGGGGGAGGGAGTGGCTGTGCACCGCAGAGCAATAAAGAAGAAATAAATGAATACATTTCCTGAGGAGTTGCGGGGGAGAATCCTTGTAGGACACATCAGGTTTTTAAAAAATGTTTAAATCCCTAAGCAGATAAGAGACTGGGTGTGGAAATTAAAGAATTGTAGATTCTAAAAATCTGAATTGAAAATGCTGGAATTTCTCGCCATCTGAGACAACAACTGTAGAAAGAGGAGCAGAGATAATGTTTCAGGTTGCAGTCTCTTCTGGGACCAGTCAGTCTGTTTTCCTTTGTGTATGGAATGGTGCTGCCTATCAGGGAAGTGTGGGTTTAATGATCTGCTATGAGTGATTGTAGCCTCTTGTTTGAATGTTGGTCAAGACAGAAAAGTGCTTGCTAGTTCTAATTTTGGGGGAAATTGACTACTTTAACCAATCCAGGTTTGCATGTATGCAATGTTTAGAGCTGGGCAGTAGTAGGGGTAGAGAATTGGTGATCTTCTACCTTCCCTCCTCATGTTCATGAATTCAGATTTATTTCTTTTAAATCCTCCAAAGTAATATATTAATGTCAAGCTTTGACCATACAAAGCAGCCATATTGTACAGGATTTCACTTTTGCATGTGTGGGAAGTTAGGATTAGGAGGAAAGAATGATTTCAAAGCTGCAGTATTTTCACATGCTGAAATAAACAGCCTATTTCTGGCCGATATTTTTAAAATGTTGCAATGGTTATTGTATAATTTGGATATCTCAGTAGTACCAGTTGATAATTTACTCTGTCCTTTGGCAAATCTTGCAGAATGGATTATTGCACAATGAGTTGTCGTCGTCGACCTGTCATGTAGATATTCAGCTGTCATATAGAAATGCTGCGCTGAACATGCAAAGGAAAGTGGCAGCCTAATTTTGGTAGCAAGAGACGGTTGCAGGGTAGTGATGTGGGTTGGATTGGGTGCAAATTTTGTACAGCTTTAGTATGGTTTGACAGTAACATATTGGCGATTGTTTATTACAGGCTTGAGAGTTGAGGGGGATTGTCAATATAGTCTGAGTTGGGAGTTTAGTGAGGTGTCAGAAGAGTGTGTTGACAGTGGGTTGCAAGTTGATTGGGAGGGGTGGGAGGACTGGAACGCTTGAAGTAACTGAAAGCACATTTCTTGGGGAGGCTTCCTATAAATTGCGCTGCAGGGGAAACAGCATTCAGAAAATTGGCCAGTCTCACCACACTCCCTCTCCTCCAGATGCTGGCTATCTTCCTCTCCACTCTTTGTCCTGATACAGGGTTTTGACTAAAAAATGTGACATTTCCTTTCTGCCCACAGATGTTCCTTGATCCACTGTGCTCCTCCAGCAGATTGTTTTGTTTTTCCCGATTCCAGCATCTCCAGTCCCTTTTATCGTTAGAAAACCTGAATATTTTGGGTGTTCCCCCCCTCCCATTGCCATGATGAGCATACTTCAGAACCCATGTTTTATAGCAGTAACAGAAAACGAGTCACTGGCACAAACGCAGTTTACAGCCAGATATATTTGATTGTATTTTTAAGATGTGCTAGGAGTTTTAGACAGAAATTATCATAATCATGTTCCATTCCAGAAAAAAATCTATGTGCAGTACTGAGGTAAGACATATGGTGCCATTTGCCAAATTTCGGATGCCTAGTATGCATAGAATTTATAAATTTGTGGATTAACTTTTCGATTTGTAGACAACATCAATGACACTTTAGTTCAAGGTATACAAATCATATGTGTGAAGCAAAAGATCGCTCCATTATGGAGGATTAAGGGGCGATATAATTAGAGGTCTGTCAAGTGAAGTTAGAGAAGATGCTTCCTTCTGCGAGGGAGGAACAGAACAAATGGGCAGGTGTCAACTCTGGATGAAATTGAGGAAAAGAGCTAACTTCTGATTAATTATTTTGCTTATAAAGTAATTAAGGCTGGCGTTCAATGAATCATTTAAATCCCTGTAAAGCGTCTTTGAGTGTTTGAAAAGTGCTATATAAATGTAATGCATTATTATTATTATTATAAAATGGACATTTTTGTTGAGTAAAGGTTTTAAACGAAGAGCTCAGTTGCTAATCTGTAAAATTGGCTGATTTTAGCTGAATGGGTGTCCCATTGCTTTGATGGATAAATATATATTTTGACATTGCAATACAGTGACAATGTTACATGTCGGTCAGCTCTTTTTGAATTAAAGAGCATAGGATCTCTCTGAGGTAAATAGGTAAAATTAATAAAGTTTAAGACTATTTTGAAAATCCGCTTTTCGCCCGGGTTAGTAAATGTTCAATGTTATTGGAGTTTCCATGAAACTTAACATTTGGAAGAAGTAAAGAGGTACAGCATCAGCAGATGTCTGATCAGTTCTTCTGGGTTCCCAACAAGCTGTATCAGCAAAGAGGCTTTTCCAAAATGTATTCATGGGATGACTAAAAAAATCCCACTGTATTAATTTGTGGCATCAGGAAAGTAACAAATTTTGCAGGAATTTAAATAGTTTTTAAAGTGTAACTTTTTCGTAGAAATGCAAAAGATAGGCTTACTTTCAGGTTATATTATACAATTGTTCAATCAGATTATGTTACAATAAGGTAGACACAAAATGCTGGAGCAACTCAGCGGGTCAGGCAGGATCCCTGGAGCGAAGGAATGGGTTGGAGAGAAGGAATGGGTGACGTCTCAGGTCGAGAACCTTCACCAGACTTATGTTACAATAACCTTGGCACGGAGTTGAATTCACAAAGTGATGCCTGTTAATATCCAGTGGAAAATACCACATTTGGATGTCCTCAGGACTTGTGACTTTGGACAAATAAGTAATGATAATAACCTGGGAAGAGTTCTATAATCTGCCATATTTAATAATCCCATTTATTGTTTCCTCCTTTTTGTGAGTGAACATTTTAAAAAAATGTGCTTAATTGTGTTTTGAAATCATAACATGATATGGTGAATAACTTGGCAGTTTACTGGCAGGTTTCTATTCTTGACGGTGTACTCCTCGAGTTCTTCCTCTTAATTTAGTGCAAATGTATTTTTCATTACTGTTAATTCATGAAAATACAAAGTTGGAGAGGTTAAAAATCAAATATGATTGCTGCGTTTCCATACAAGTATAACTATAGATTTCAGAGTAAATTTGAAAATCGTTTCTGTAAATATCGCATGATAACAATTAGGGATAGAGGGAGAACAGAACTTTGGAAATGCTGTGAGTGAAAGCAACATTTCCTTCTTGGTGTTTTATTCTGCTTCTATCTTCAGCATAAAGGACAGAGAAAGATGTATAAATTAATGAGTAAATGCAATGCTGAGAGAAATCCAGAAGAGAAGTAGAAACGTAAAGAAAGATCAGCTTTTGCTTCTTCAATAAAATAAATACTTGTAATTAAAACCTCGTGGATTAGTAATCCATGGTGATAGTTAATTTTCAGTGCTACAACGTTGATTTGAAGTAATTAACATGTGCTAATATAGGAACGTTAGACCATATAAATGCTTTTAAGTAGTGAACCAGGTAATATGATGCTCGCTTCACAAAGCTGAATGTTATAGTAGTCTGCAAACTCTTGGTTTTAGACAATAGACAATAGGTGCAGGAGTAGGCCATTCAGCCCTTCGAGCCAGCACCGCCATTCAATGTGATCATGGCTTCCATTCATCTGCTTGGCTCCCCTCAGCTGGAAGCAGCATGGCATAGTCACATAAATAGCATTGAGCACTGTAGCTTTGTTGTTATGTTGACAGTAAAATATTGGCGATTGTTTGTTTCTTATGGACATAATTATGGACATGACAAAGTAAAATTATTGCAAGCATGTAGCACACCTAGAGACTGGATATCAACAGTGTTCTTTTTGTGCTGTATCTTTTTAAAGGCTATGTAGTTTCCTATGATATGGGGTCAATTTCTACTGAGCCAGTGAATGCGCTCATTTCCTAATCATGGTTTCTTTTATGTAACCGCATTATTAAATTATTTAAAAAATATATCTCATGCCTTCGGGAATCATATCATATCATATATATACAGCCGGAAACAGGCCTTTTCGGCCCACACTCCAAAGACGTACAGGTATGTAGGTTAATTGGCTGGGTAAATGTAAAAATTGTCCCTAGTGGGTGTAGGATAGTGTTAATGTACGGGGATCGCTGGTGAAACGTGACTCGGGGATGGATAGAACTGAATTCCACTAAAGATGTATAAAATTCATACAGTATGTGTTTCGGTTTGAAAAGCACAGCTCCTCAATCCAGTAAGCCCTCTGCCTCTTCTTGGTTTGAGTTTGCAGGGACCTGGATCATTTTGGGAGGTGAACTGGACAATTGAAAATAATTTTAAAGGGTCTTTCCCTTTTATTGAATGCTGAAGTTTATTGTATTCCATATTTTTCCCTGGAAAGGTGAACTTACGAATATATAAGATTTTGGGAAGAAGAATTCATTGTGTCTATTCTGTTAAAATAATTGCTATTTTGTTTCTTAACCTGTTATTTAGAATTGTTTAATGAGTCATGATATTTAAGAACAAATCGATTTTTTGCTGAATGATTGGATAGCCTGTTTCAGTTTCAGTTGTCGCTTGAAATTTACTTAGTTAATGTGTATGTTTACAATGTCTGCATTGCATAATGCAAATGAAGAAATTCGCAGATAAACCACTGCAAAATTGTCCCAATGGAAACTTCAATTTTTTTGTGCTGGAAATTGGAAGAGCAGTTTTCCCTGGACTGATGATGTTGGCAGCAACCCAACAAGGAACTTGAATGGAACTCTGGACTTGATTTTTATTATCAGAGTTTATTCAATATTGTAGGGAATTTAAAATTAAAAAAAATGTAATACAAAATTTGAATGGGATTAGGGGTCAGGAGCTCCCTTGAGAACACATTTAGTAAAAGTACAAGTGTCTGGTGAATCACATTTGTAATGGTGTAAAATGTTTGACCCATATACTTGGGTAACCTGGATAGGTCCTGGATGTAAGGACATGTAGGTTACAGTAGTTTGTTGTTTTTAAACCCAGGGATTGTATTTGCATGTTTATTCTTTGTGCTGTACACAGAATTCATGTTCCTTTTGACTGTTCTGGTTAATACTTTTTTGCATGAATCATTATGGAGTTTATCTTGATGGGGACTCTGACAATTTGAATGTAAACAGTTAGACCATGCTTGAAAATAATTCAGTTCAGGCATGGTATTTAGCCTTTTGGAGAGATTTTATGATACAGTTTGCTTTTTTTCTATCTTAAGTTATGGTCTGGAGTCGACTTTAATATATCTTTTTTATCCGTCCATTTAATGATAGTACATAGTTACTTTGTCTTCAGCATTTAAAGTAAACTGGTACTTCACTTCTTGATGTGTTGTCAGGAATGAGAATGTGCATGGAATCAGTAATGAACTTTATAGGATTTTATATATAATGATGCTAGCAACTTCTATTGAGCTTGAAGCCACTGAGAAATCCAGGGAGAGCTCTTTATCCCAACGAAGGGACAGGGAGACAGTAGGTTCCGTCAGGAGAAAGAGACTAGGATCTGGACAATAGCACTCTGTCAACACATGGATCAGCTTCTGCCAGTTACCGGTAATGACCCATAATCGTTGTACGTTCCAGAGTCCACATCTTAGTGCCAATAATCACATTACTTGCAAGGCAGCCTCTCCACCCCAAGCTAGAGGGTAATTCATCTTTGCAAGTGTCAGAGGACAAAGGTTAGTGCCAGGTTCCCAGCATAGGGCACAACTGGATGTTTCTATTTAAAATGAAGGGAAGCACATACCTGTGAGTATATGGACTGTAGTACTAAGAGCTCTGTAATCAACCAGTGCTCTGTGGGGCACTAGCATGACTTTGTGGTACAGCAACATCCTAAATTGGGTAAAATCCCATCTCCAGTCACTTTCTTTTTACTTTTATAAATCATTGATTATACAGTTGGAGTATTGTGTACACTTCCGGTTGCCACATTGTAGGAAGAATGTAGAGAAGGTGCAGATGATATTCACAAGAATGTTGCTTGGATTAGAGTGTTTCAGTTGTACGGAGAAGATTGTAGAGGCTGGTTTTGTTTTCTTTGGTGCACAGGAGGCTAAGAGAGGGTCAGTTAGAGGTATACAAAAGTATGAGGGTATTGATACCATACATTTAAGAACCATCTGCAGAAGCACTTGATTAACCGCAGTTATCTATGTACCTGCTGCTGGAATATGGGATTAGTAGAGATAGATACTTGATGGTCAGCATGGTGGGGCCCAAAGATTTGTTTCTGTTCTGTATGACTATGACTTTTTACGTTCAAACTATTCTTTAATATTATGTGAGCAGCACTATTTTTGAGCAATTTGAATAATGATTCTTCTTCCAAACTTTGCTTCGTGCCTTTTTCTTATGTAATGCTGGTGTACAAGTACATACATTTCTTATGTAATGCTGGTGTACATACTGACAGCATTTATTGCTGTGCTTTCCATGCTTTAAGAAAGATGTACAAGTAAAACAAGCAAATTGTACAGTGTGATTGCAACCCATGCTGTTGGAGCTTGTCAGGAAATGTTGGCAATCTGCCTTGTCTGCCCCACAATTTGGACCAATCAAATTCAGGAATCTTCAACAAGAATTCCTCGCAGGTCAGTAATGGGGTACAGACATTCTTTGGTCCCATCACCGCACTAGGGAATCTCTCCATTGAACTTGTGTCGGCATAGAACTAGTGCAGGAAGAGTGAGTTTTAGTGGAGAGGAGTATTTGCAATGGCCCCGGGTAAATTTTAAGTATTTTAAGTAGTTTAACATTTTCTGGGTTAATTGGATTTACAACTTTTTACTTGTTTAAATCTGCTTTTAATTATCTTTTAAATATTTAAATGAAACAAAATAATTTTTATTTAACATCTGAATATCAGAAACATACATTTTTGATAAGTTGACAGTGTAGTTAAGCTTGTGTGCATGGCTTAGCCAATTGTCAAGTGTTCACAGATGTTTTGTAAAGTTAGTTTGTATGTAAAGTTAGTTTGTATGACTGTATTACGTCACTCAAGGCCCGGCTGCTAAGCAGATAATCAGCATTTAAGATTGGGACACTTTCAGGGATTAACAAATGTGGGCAGCCTGCTTTGGCAACACCTCTGACCAGTTCTTAAAAATAGATAAACAGAAGAGTAATTTCTGCTCAAATAAAAAATAAGACACTGGGAGAACTCAGTGGGTCAAGCAGCATTTGTGAGGCAAAAGGTGTAAGTTGAAGCATTGCTGTGGTCGACTGTGGAGAGCTCCAACCGCGGGGCCTGTGGACTTTAACATCGGGAAGCCTGCGGTCTCTGGTAAGAAGAGGCTGACTCGGAGTTCCATGCCGTGGAGAGTGTTTCAACCGTCCCGACGCGGGGAGTTTCGATCATCCCGACGCGAGGGCTTCGTACATCGGAATGTCGACTTCAACAGCCCCGACCGCGGGTGAACAAAGAGGAAGAAGATTGCATTTTATTACCTTCCATCACAGTGAGGAATATGGAATCCGCTGTGGTGGATGTTTATGTTAAATTTTATCTAAGTGGCTGTGTGTCTTGTTGCTTTTCACTTAGTATAGTTGTATGGTAACTCAAATTTCACTGTACCTTGTACATGTGACAATACATTGATCTTGAAATCTTGATCTTCCATCTAGGTTCCTTCTCCCTTAGTTCCCCATTTCCATCCACTTTCTCCCTCCTCCCCCCCCCCAACCCCATCTCTCCAGGTTCCATCTATTGTGGGTGCTGTTTGTTCCACTAAGTCATTCTGTGTTCAGTGGTTCTTTTATTAACACATGTACCAGTGAAATTATTTGTTTTGCGTAGTTCAATAAGATTATTGCCATACAAAAGTACAATCCCCGATTAAGTACCGAATGCATAGAAACAGCCCATTGGGTCGATATGCAAGAGTTGCCAGAGTTTTAGTTCCATTTTCAGTCCCAGCTGCAGCTGGCCGTGAATTCCCATTGCAGCCTTCACCTCCATCCAGATCTCAAGCAAACCATCATCCCTTTCCTCGCCCGGCCTTCAGCCTTCATGTCCCAAGGGGGCGCCTCCAGCAGCCGACCTTAAGGGTGTGGAAAGTAAGACTCCCGGTTCTCCTTTCAAGTCCTTTGTCCAGCTTCCGCCACCATTGCCGACTCTTTCCACACTCTGATTCCCAGTGTTTGGGGATGAACAGATGAGCCTCAGACTCGCTCCGGGTGGGTTCTCTGGTCCCGTGTCGGGTGAGCCAGGCCTGCTGCCTGCCGGGGTATGGCACTAACCCACAGCTCTCCAGCTTCTACTGAGCACCACTCTCCAGGCATCTACAGTCTCTTGTCTTCAGGAAATTCTGTTCTTTTAATTAAGTAACACCAAAATAAGGATGGAATATTACAAATGGGAATGGAAATCAGAGAGACAAAAGGATCACATTGAATTAGAGCTGTGGAAAAGGAGAGAGAGATTATGGTGTGATAATAGATTTGTCTCTTGCCAGGTTTGGTCATTGCAGAGCCCCTATTTGCAGACTAAAATCTGAGCTGTCCGTGGCTTGAACAATTGGTGGACAATTATCTCGGTGTTTATCAAGTACCATGGCACTTTTTTTCTGCCAGATCCACTTGCTCCTCCAGAATAATCCTGGTTTACAAAGATATGCTCTGGCTCCTTAAAGCCGCCTCCTGTGCTAATGTCAGGCAAGGATTCAGGAAGAAAAATTTCCTCTTGAGTTGTCATTAAGATTGTAATTATGTGACAGCCATTTCTGTATTCTGCCTCACCCTGAACTCTCATCCTTTAATTTTCTCATATCTTGATCTCAACAATCATATCCTGCCCTGTCAACCCTTACAATTAGAGCTACCACCCTTGCATGATGCAGTTATAAAATATTTTTTCCTAGTGAGTACTGTTAAAAAAAAAAAAAAAAAAAAATTCTTGGCCCTTGGCTTTTAAATAATTGCCCCACCTCAAAGCCTTGAACATGCTGTCACCACTCCAAATTCATGTTCCCTTTTCCCTCTGCTTAGTATTCAAACCCCTTGAATTAGATTTATCATCACCAAGGTACTGCAATAATCACTGTCAAAGTTGGCACAGACATGCTATTGTCAATGTGAAATTGCTACTCTGTGATTTCTAGATGTGGTTGACTATCCCCATCCCTTTCCAAAGCCTCTGATGTCTGGACCCTAACAATATAGTTTTAGACAGATAATCTCAGGTAATTTGTTTATTTCAAATATAGCACCAATGCATCTGATTTCCCAAAGTTCCAGCCTTGGCCTTCCTCTGTCTCTGCCTCCAAATGCCTTCCTTATTCTACCTGCTGCCCTTTAGCAACATTATCCAAAGACAGACACTACTGTTTGTCCCTCTAATGCATGTTGACTCCTTTGTCACCAATTCTCAAAGCCTTGAGTAAAAATACAATCGTCTGGAGAAACTCAAAGGGTTAGGTAGTATCTGTGGAGAGATATGGACATTCGGTTTTGGGTCAAGATCCAAAAACCATCAACTGTCCATTTCCCTCCATTAATACTGTCTGATCCGCTGAGTTCCTCCAGCAGATTTGTTCTTGGCTCAACATTCCAGCATATGCTGTCTCTTGTGCCTCTCGACATCTGTCTTGGTCTGTAATGGGGAAAGGAAGTTGGAGGAATACATAAAAGACAGGATTAGAGGAATCTGGAGTACGTGAGAGTTTGAGGCTCATAGATTCAAACGGATTCAAACAGTCTGGGAATTTTGAAGTAAAGATATTGGTGGACTGGAAGCTGATTATAGGCCAATGAGCAGAGGAATAGTGGGCAAGCAAACTTCAGCAGAATTTGAATGTGCTCGTATTTTGTGGAGGATGGATGATGTGATATTTAACAGTGGAGTATTGGAACACTGGTCTTAGTTTGGTCAGAAGATTATTAGTTCATGATCGGTTTGAATATCATGGCCGCAAGTTGTCTGAAAGGGATGGAATTTGTGGCAGCCACCTAAGGTTCTGGCTTCAGTGCACAATACTCTTGGATGAGCTGCAATTAGTCTGTGTAATGAGGCAAGAGAATAGTTGAGAAAGAAAGTGGAAAGATTAGGAAAAGTGATGATAATGTATACATTTGGCTGACCTTGTATCTACAGGGAAATCTCTCTGATGATATTTGGTGTTACATCTAACACAAATAATGGTGGTGCCTCATCCAAGCCTAGGGTATCACCTAGGAGTTCCTCAGAGCTGGGTCCCAGGGCCAACCACTTCCAACTGGATCATCAATAATGTCAGAAGCATTTTTTTTTCTCCTGATAACTGCATATTATTCAATTCCATTGACAACTCAACAAATGAAGGAGTGCATGCTGCAAGATATTCAGGCATGGGTGGACGTTAACAATTAATTCACAAAAGAACCAGGCAATGACCATCTCAAATAAGGGAGAGTTGAAACACCTTGCATTCAATGGCAATATCATTGCCAAGTCCCCCACCAAGGGGTTTCCCTTGACCAGAAACTCAACTGGACTAACCATGTCACTCACCTGGTTATGATAGCAGTTGAGTCAGGTGAGTAAATCACCTTCTGATGCTCCAAAGCAATTCCATTGACAAGCCAGTAATGTAATGGAACATTCTCCACTTACTTGGATGAGGACAGCTGTTACAACACTTTAGAAATTCAACGCCATTCTGGACTAACCAGCCTACCTGGATGACACCCAATTTGCCCACTTAATCATTCATCCTCTGTATCACTGGTATTCAATGTGTACCACTTGCAAAATGCACAATAGTTGCTCACCTACATCAATATCACCTTCAAACACACCTCTATAATCAAGAAGCACAGAAGGGATGCAGGTGCATGAGAACACCATCACCCTCAGGCTCTCCCTCCAAGTTGCAAACCATCTGATTTTGGAGATGTTGTTGATTCATCATTATTACTGGGTTTAAATCCTGGAACCACCTCCCCAACAACATTACTGAAGTACCACTGAATCACAGAAAAAATCGTTTTCATGATTTATGACCATGACTTTATGACTCCAAGTACCAGAGACCCCAAGACTGCAGCAGTTCAAGGAGGTGTTTACCACCACTTTCCTGAGGTCAATTAAGGATGGGCAATGAATGCTGGTCTTGCCAGCAATGACCAAAATCCCAATTTACAGCAAAGGAATGACTAAAGTTGTCATTGTTGGTAATACTTTCACGATGATTGCATAAGCAAGGCAGCAGTAGCTGAAATGAGCGTAGTATACAGTGCCACGCCACCTCTCACAGCCTTTTGAGGAATATTTCGGAACAATTACCATTATCGCTTTTTAATTTGTTTGGTTCAAGTGCAAATTTGAACACTCTGTGTCGGAAATGATGTGAGTTAATTAATCACAAGGAATGAAACTATTTTGTGCCCGTGCTGTGATGGATATTTTAAAGAAAGCTTTGTGATTGCTGCCAAGTGATTTATTACATTTTGCTTAGATTTTTCTTCCTAATATTAAACACTGTCAGTCAATCTGCTTCATGTTCAGTTTTTATGTCCAACATGGGTATTTCCTCTAAGCTTGCACTAATTCAAAATAATATCAAACTGTGCTTTAGGATTGACTCTCTCTAAAGTGCCAGTTATACTGGTTCACTTCTTTGAATTTAAACACCATTTTAAACCTTGCAGCAAGAGCCTTTGCCTCCCATGTTATCCCAATTGGTTTTAGTAGGTGGAAATGTTGAACTTGTTTTATCTTTACTTTGGTTTCCTTCTACCTATTTTCCTTGGCTTTTCCTGAAGCTGTATGCAGTAAACGTGAAGTGCTTCACAGTCAAAAAACTGTAACCTGATCAAAGGACAGTGAAATGTCAAAGATAATCAAAAATAGGAAGAGGAGTCATAATGGAAAATAGCCATGTTTGCATGATGTGACTTCTAATAAATAATTTACATTGTGCTGTCTGAAAATAAAGTCTGAAGAAGGGTCTCGACCTGAAACGTCACCCATTCCTTCTCTCCTGAGATGCTGCCTGACCTGTTGAGTTACTCCAGCATTTTGTGAAATAA
Source organism: Rhinoraja longicauda (assembly GCF_053455715.1). NCBI lineage: Eukaryota > Metazoa > Chordata > Chondrichthyes > Rajiformes > Arhynchobatidae > Rhinoraja > Rhinoraja longicauda. The sequence goes on from NC_135975.1 coordinate 13,234,595, forward strand.
ATACCTTTGTGTCTGAAAATAAAAATGCTTGCTAGCGTTCTGATGTCCCTTCTCCAGAAAAATGTTCCTCTATGTTTGCTGGGTAGAGGATGAAGGCAATAATTCCTGGCCAGATTGTTCACATTTTGACGATATACAGTTCCAGGTGTTTTTGATCCCTGTCGGAGCCCTTCATGCCCTGATAGATAATACCAGATGGTTCACTTTATTTGCATACAAATTTAAATTCCACATGAAAGTTTGACACATGATCCACCTTGTATGAAGGAAGTATTTTGTCTTCATGGAGAAATATTGAGATCAATTAGAATTCGGATCAATGAGGATGGGATCAATTCTGATCGATTGCAATCATGTATTGTCTTTCTGCTGACTGGTTAGCACGCAACAAAAGCTTTTCACTGCACTACAATAAACTAAACTGAATTCCGTTTTTTAAAGAGAAGGTCCAATAAAATAGCAGAATGGTATGGTGCAGAAGGAGATTATTTTGCCCATCCAATTCTTTCCCTGTGACCCTGCAAATGTTTCTCACATGTCCATCCAATTCTCTTTTAAAGACACTGATTTGGTTCTAATGCCCTTGGTGGCCTGATTTCCAAATCCTAATAATATCACAGTTTTTTTTTTCAATTGCCTCTCCTTTGTCTTTCGTTCAAATTGTACAATTATGTCCCTTGGTTTCGAAACACACTTCTGTCTTTCATTTTAATTCAGATTCAAATTAGTTTATTGTCACAAACGCCAGGATGCAATGAAATTCTCTTTTTGCACGAACCTCATTGAAGTAAACAGTATACTGGTAAAGGCAGATACAATGACTAACAGAACGGTGCAAAGGTTGCAGCGCAGTCTAAAGTGGTGCAGATAAAATACTAAAGTGCAATAACAATATAACCGAATGAGGTAGAAGTCAGAACAAAAGTATGTGTTAGCGTTTCTGGGAAGGGGATGAGAAAGAGTTGATCGGTTCAGGAGTCTGAAAGCATTGGGGAAGAAGCTGTTCATAAGTTTTTATGGCCATGGTTTTCATGCTCTTCTACCTTCTCCCAGAAGGCAGAAGAGAGAGAAGTGAAAGACCAGGGTGGCAGACATCCTTGATGGTACTGCCAGCCTTTGTGATGCAGCGCATTGTTCAAATGGATTGGATGGAAGGAATTGACCAGGCTGTGATGGACTGGGCTGTGTTCACCATTCTTTGCTACTTCAGCCATTCAAAAGCAGTGCAGTTGCCATACTGGTCCAAGAGGCATCCTGTCAGAATATTTTCTATTGAGCATCGACAGAGTTTCGAGAGGATCTTTGTTGTCGGGCTGAATTTTCTCAAATGCATAAGGATGTACGCTGGTGTGCTTTCTTAATAACAGATAACAGTATAACAGAACTTTATTGTCATTCGGTATAACTACCGAACGAAATTTCAGCAGTCACAAGACACAGCAAAAAAGAAAAGAACACAGGACACACGACCCCAACACAAACATCCATCACAGTGACTCCAAACACCCCCTCACTGTGATGGAAGGCAACAAAACTTCCACTCTCTTTCCCCCCCCCCCCCCCCGTGCCCACGGACAGGCAGCTCGACCCCTACCGAGGCGACCGACACGCACAGCCCCCGCAAGGGGGTGGAAGGCCCCGCGGCCGAGCCGCACCGGGCACCGAAATGTCCCGCGGCCGAGCCGCGCCGGCGATGTTAAGTCCAGCGGCCGAGCCGCGCCGGGCGATGGAAGGCCCCGCGGCCGCTGCTAAGTCCCGCAGCCGAGCCGCACCGGGCACTGAAACGTCCCGCGGCCGCGCCGGGCAATGTTAGGTCCCGCGGCCGAGCCGCGCCGGCGATGTTAAGTCCAGCGGCCGAGCCGGGCGATGGAAGGCCCCGCGGGCGATGGAAGGCCCCGCGGCCGAGCTGCGCCTCGGGGAAGAGACCTAATAAAAGAAGGTTCCCCCACCCCACCCCCCACACATACAGAGCCAAAAACAGAAACAAAAACCATCCCAACACTGACGCAAACAAAAAAAAAAGGAAAAAAAGACAAACAGACTGCCAGAGAGCCGCAGCCGTTAGGCGCAGCCACACGTAATCGCCACATCAGTGTGTCGGGACCAGGTTAGGTTGCTGGTGATATGGATGCATAGGAACATGAAGCTGTTAACCATCTCGACAGCAGCTCTATTGATGAGAAGGGGTTGTGTTCATTACACCTACCCCCCCCACCCGCTTCCTTAGGTCAACAACTAACTCTTATGTCTTGCTGGTGTTGAGGCCCAGGTTGTTGACACAACACCATGATTCAAGGTTCCTGATCTCTTTCCTTTGCTGTGTATCTGCCCATTCAAACATCTGACCTGGTGCAGTTTATTTCTACTCCCCTCTATTTATCACATTGTGCCCTTTCACAAATGTTGACATTTTCACCTCATGCACAAATAAGAGGTGTTTATTAAAATCATTAGACCAAAGATTAGAAAGCTAGCTGGATAAGTAACATAAAGGGATTGGACACGTTAGAGGCAAGAAACAGAAACATAGAAAATAGGTGCAGGAGGAGGCCATTCGGCCCTTCAAGCCAGCACCGCCATTCATTGTGATCATGGCTGATCGTCCCCAATCAATAACCCATGCCTGTCTTCTCCCCATATCCCTCGATTCCACTAGCCCCTAGAGCTCTATCTACCTCTCTCTTAAATCCATCCAGTGATTTGGCTTCCACTGCCCTCTGTGGCAGAGAATTCCACAAATTCACAACTCTCTGGGTGAAAACGTTTTTTCTCACCTCAGTTTTAAATGGCCTCCCCTTTATTCTAAGACTCTGTCCTCTGGTTCTGGACTCGCCCAACATTGGGAACATTTTTCCTGCATCTAGCTTGTCCAGTCCTTTTATAATTTTATATGTTTCTATAAGATCCCCTCTCATCCTTCTAAATTCCAGTGAATACAAGCCTAGTCTTTTCAATCTTTCCTCATATGTCAGTCCCACCATCCCAGGGATCAATCTCGTGAACCTACACTGCACTGCCTCAATTACAAGGATGTCCTTCCTCAAATTAGGAGACCAAAACTACACAACACTCCAGATGTGGTCTTACCAGGGCCCTATACAACTGCAGAAGAACCTCTGTACTCCTATATGTTCCCAATGTTGGGGGAATCCAGAACCAGGGGCCACAGTTTAAGAATAAGGGGTAGGCCATTTAGAACGGAGTTGAGGAAAAACATTTTCTGTGAAATTCTCTGCCTCAGAAGGCCTTGGAGGCCAATTCTCTGGATGCTTTCAAGAGAGAGCTAGATAGAGCTCTTAAAGATAGCAGAGTCAGGGGGTATGGGGAGCAGCAACGGGGTACTGATTGTGAATGATCAGCCATGATCACATTGAATGGCAGTGCTGGCTCGAAGGGCCGAATGGCCTCCTCCTGCACCTATTGTTTATTGTATATAACTACTTTGGTAATCCTTATGGACTGTTGCCATATGTTACGCCAGCTGCTTTATAGTTATGTTTTAAGGGCTATTAGAAGCAGGGATGCCCAAGAAAGTGGGACAAGGGTTGTATCAAAGATGGCCTCAAACACAGTGGCATTCCTGTAAGTGAGCTGGAGTCTTGTGCCTGAGTCAGAATAGGCTGATGTATTTTGACTGAAAGGGTCTATATCAAACTTGAAGGCACCAGAGCCCAATGGTGAGCAACAATGGCCCAGTGTCTGCCTACCACCGCACCTTTCCCATGCACCTCTGGGGCTGCTCTTGCAACCACACTGGGACCCACTGATGAAGACTGCACAACTGACGTCATTCAACTCATCCAACCTAATAGTCAACCAACAAGATAGGACAGGTTTAGAGGGGTATGGGCCAAACGCAGGTAGGTGGGACAAGTGTAAGATGGGACATGCTGGTTGGTGTGGGCAAGTTGGACCTGTTTCCATTCTGTAAGACTCTAAAACAAATAAATGACTCCATGAATGGCGCCTGGGCTTCTGACCACTGCCATTATCAATTTGCAAAGTAGAATTTAAAGTAAATGGTAAAAGAGTTTCAGTCTCACACAAAGCTCAGCAACATCCGGGGCAAAGCTGTCCACTTGATTTTCATCTTAAGCAAGCACACTATCCACCATTCAGCTGGTATCGCGGTGTCCCATCTGTAAGGTAAAGTACAGCAAGTTGCTCGGGATTTTTCTGCAGCATCTTCCAAAAACATAGCTATAAAAAAGAGGAAAACTTACACGGTACAAACAAATAGCACCTCCTCCAGGTTTTCTCCAAGATGGACAACAATATGTTTTGACAAATGTAATTTGTCTGCCTTCTAATTTGTGGCTATTCAAAATTCTACAACTCTTGTTGATGGGTACAGTAATCTTCTTAGACTGCCAAGACACTGAGCTGCAATTCTTTGCTTGGGGAGAGATGCAAAATTTTGACCCCAGTTGATTTGCAAAACGGATGCAGTTTGCAGAAACGGATAACAATGGATGTCATCCTGGGCCACTTTTCTCTTTTTAGTGGTGTCTGAAATTCATGAACAGTGATATCACAGCTTAATTCTCTATTTACAGTGGGTTCTTAGAAATATATTTTTTTGTTGAAGAGCTATTCATGCAATCCAGCATGTTTGAACTCTGGATACCTTCGGATTTAGTTGGATTATTTTAACTCCATGAATAAATCCTCAAACATCTTGATTTCGTAATTGTGTGCTTGAATATACACAAGAAATTCAAGCTGCTTTGAACCCATGTGCCTTGTAGAGTTTGTGATGTTGCATTGATGTGGGTTTTATCCACTACCAAAGCAATTTCATTTCAGCTTGTCTGTAAGTTAGACGTAGATCCAATTAAAATTCCCTTCGAGTTCAAATAACATCCTGCGGACATCTGCAGTTCTTGTATAATCCATGGATTGCTCATGTACATTTTCTTCCTTTTTATATTTAAAAAAAGCACATGAAAATCTAATATTTTGGGAACTTTGTAAATTGTAGTAAATTTGAAGCTTTTTTTTTGGAACCTTTTCCCTCAACTTTTAATTATGATTTTGCAATGCAACAGGGATCATTTAATTGTCTATTTAATTCATATAGAATGGAGCTGTTGATGAAAGAGGTATGAAGTTTGTTGATGCTTTGATAAAGGAGGTTATGAAAATACTGACCTAATATTTTGTGTTAGATTTTTATCACCTTACTGGTTGAAGTGAGATCAGAGTAACTGGTACCTGTCTTGTCAAGATTTGGATTTACTCTTGACAGCTCTCTAATGACCAGGTGGTGCTCCCTCTGGGGAAGATGTGGCTGAAAGGAAATAGAGCCAGTGGTCAGTATAGCTGTGGCAATCCAGGGCATGTTGTCATCTTGCCAGTTGGGTCCAGAGATGGCGGGAGGATGTACCATTCGAATGTTGGCATTGTTTACACTGAACATTTGGAAATACCAGGTGAGAGCTCTGAGCGTCTAGGCATATAATGGGGACTGTTATCTCAGTCAGAGTTTTTGGGCATTACCAGTTTGGGTGTAAGCTCTCCAGACTTGAATAATTTTAACAGACAGATGTTGTTCACCCATTGTTCATATTTTATTATGAATGGAGAGTATCAAATGAAAGTGTGGGGCAGCACAATTTCACAGCAGTAAACTGTGTTTAATCTTGACCTTGGCTTCTGCCTGTGTTGTGTTTGCACCATCTCTCTGGTTTTCCCTGGTCCTCCAGCTTCCTCCCATATAGTTGGTAGGTTAATTGGCGACTGTCAATTCCCTGAGTATAGGTGTCTCACAGGATGAGAGGGAAGTTGATGCTGGAAAATGCCGGTAGCTTTGAGAATGTGGAGGCATGATTGATGATCTTTCAAGAATCACAAGAGTCAGGAGTAGTCCCAGAAGACGGGAAAATTGCAAATGTTACTCCAATGTTCAAGAAGGGAGCGAAGCCAGTTAGCCAGACTTCGGTGATTGGTAAGATTTTACAGTCCATTATGAAGGATGAGCTTTTGGAGTATATAGAAACACACTATAAAATAGGCCGAAGTCAGCATGGTTTTATGGAGGGGAGATGTTGCATGACAAATCTGTTGTAATTTATTGTGGAAGTAAATAGCAGGCTAGACAAAGGAGAGTCAGAGGACATTGTTTAGATTTTCAGAAGGTCTTTGATAAGGTGTGACTGCTAAAAAAGATGAGAGCCCATGGTATTAGAGGGAAGATGCTAGCATGGATAGAAGGTTGGCTGAATAGCAGAAGGCAAGGAGTGGCAATAAAAGGGGGCTTTTTCTGGTTGGCTGCCAGTGACCAGTGGTGTTCTTCACGTTGTATATTAATGATTTGGATGAGGGAATTGAAGGGATTCTGGCCAAATTTGCGAATGATATGAAGATAGGTGGAGGGACAGGTAGTGTAGAGGAAGCAGGGACTCTACAGAAGGACTTGAACAGGTTGAGAGTTTGGGCATAGTAGTGGCAGGTGGAATACAACATAGCAGAATGTGCAGACATTCACTTTGGCAGTAGGAATAAAGTTGTAGACATTTTTCTAAACGGGGAAAGGATTCATAAATCGGAGGTGCAACGGGACTTGGGAGTTTAGGGAGGGGTAGGATTCCTAAAAAGTTAATTTGGAAGTTGAATCAGAGGTCAGGAAGGCAAATGCAATGTTATAATTTATTTTGAGAGGTCTAGAGTATAAAAAACAGGGATGTAATGCTGAGGTTTTATAAGGCACTGGTCAGACTGCATTTGGAGTATTGTGAGCAGTTTTGGGCCCCATATCTGAGGAGGGATGTGCTGACATTGGAGAGAGTCCAGAGGAGGTTTACGGAAACGATCCTGGAGTGATTGGGTTAACATATGTGGAGTGTTTAACAGCACTGGGCCTGTACTCGCTGGAGCTTAGAAGGATGAGGGGGGACCTCATTTAAACTTACTGGATAGTGAAAGGCGTGGATAGAGTGGATTTGGAGAGTGTGTTTTCACTAGTGGGAGAGTCTAGGATCAGAGGGCACAACATCAAAATAAAAGGTCCTACCTCAAGCAAAGAGATGAGGAGGGATTTCTTTAGCCAGAGGGTGGTTAATCTGTGGAATTCATTGCCACAGATGGCTGCGGAGGCCAAGTCAATGGGTATTTTGTGGAGATGTTTGATGAATAAAGGTATCAAAGGTTATGGGGAGAAGGCAGGAGAAGGGAGTTGAGAGGGAAGGGTAGATCAGCTATGATTACATGGCAGAGTCGACTTGAGGGGCCAAATGGCCTAATTGTGCTCATGACTATGAGCTTATGAAAGTAAGTGTGACTGAGGATTTCTCTGAGAGCTGGCATAGATTTTATAGTCTGAATGGGCACCAGAGAAACTATGAGAAATGTGAGTTTAGAAAAACATGTCATATTGTTTATTCTGCTCTGGATTTGCAATATTCCCAGCTATCAAAAAGAGAGAATGGTGAGACCTCTTCAGAGTTTGGCATAGTTACACAGCTGTTATTTATTATTATTTCCAAAGAACTGTTTTTCAACTGTGGATACATTACACCCAAATGTGATATTTTTTCTTCTCTGACATCCACACGCACATTTCCAGCATGAGTTATTGAAAAATAATTTGTGGCATGAATTCCAGCACATAAATGTCCAAAGCTTTGAACTGTGGGGAAGCAATAGCCATGTTTAACATTAGTGAGAATATTGGGCAACACTTGCATAGAAAAGATATTCTAGGCATTCCCAAACAAAGAAGCATGCCTCCCTGTAGGAATAACTACATCAGGTAGTACAAAAGAGAAACTAAACACAGTACAGAATATAATTTTACTACTGCAGGGAAAGTGTAAATAAAAGAAAAGTGCAAGTGTGGCAGCATGGTAGATTGAAAGATCATGAAATTATTCTTAACATACAAGAGTTCTGTTTTAGAATCTGAGAACAACTATTCTGCATACTTTCAAGCTTTGTATCATCTGGCCATTGGAAGAGGGGTGAAAGAGAATGAACAGGTTGTGAGCGGTCCTGGAATGTGCCAGTTGCTTTCTCAAAGCAGCATGAAGTTCAGGTGGATTCGGTGTGTGTGGGGAGGGGTGTTGTCTTTCCATGATAGACTATTTTATTTTACTAATTCCTTGCACTCTTGAGTCGAACAGTTGCCGTACCCTGCTGTGATGCATCCGGATATGGTGCGTCTGTAGAAATTGGTAAAAGACATTGGAGGCATGCTGAATTTCCACAGCCTTATGAGGCAGTAGGTCTGCTTTCATAGCCAAGGTGCCAATGTTATTGGGCCTGGACAAATTGTTGGTGATATTTACACTGAAACATATGACGCTCGGCCTTCTCCACTTCAACACTGTAGATACAGACTGGTGCACATACTCCTTCCGTTTCTTGAACTCGGTGACCAACTCCTTTGTTTTGCTGACATTCAGGGAGAGGTTTCTGTCTTTAAAGCATGATTCTAAACTCCCTATCTCCTTCCTGTATTCTGCGTTACCATTGTTTGAGATCCAGCCCACTGCACTTGTGTCATCTGCAAACTTTTAAATGTAGTTGGACTGGAATTTGGCTGTGAGGTTGTAAGTGTCTAGGGAGTATAGTAAGGGACTAAGGCCAGTGTTCAGAATTATCGTGGAGAATGTTTTGTTGCCCATCCTTGTTGAGCTGTATGGGTCAGGAAGCTGGTTGGAATTATGGCATAATCAGTGGAGATATAATCAATAAATGTTGGCTGGAATTATGGTGTTGTCGCAGATAAATAGGAGTCTGTAGGTGACCTTGGTTATCCACATGCTCCAGCAATGGGTGTTGGGCCAGATGGACAGTGCCTGCTGTGGACCTCTTGCATTGTTAGGCCAATTGCTGTGGATCAAGGCTCTCTGGGAGGCTGGAGTTTATGTGCATCATGATCAGCTTCTCAATGTATTGGTATTGGATGCCAGAGCCACAGTAAGGTACGCTACCTTGTTTTCTTTATGTAACAGTCACGACGATTGTGAATTTATTCCCGCCATATCTGTTGTGCAAGTATGCTTTGGCGTAGCAATTGCATGCAAGTTCCATAGCTGTTGTGTCATTGGTTATATATTGACAAAAATTGTGTGAAAAGATGGCAGTGATTTGCATATTCAAAATACCTAAGGCCTGTTTGAGATTCCCCCTTAACCAGAGGTGTGGAAATTTGTCTGCTGAAAGTTAGTATGCTTAGGAAAACGCATTATAGTATGCTTAGGGAAACGCCTTGTTTTAATAGACCTCTTAATAACGAATTTCAGTTACAACGGAGGAACCTACCGACGGCTCCTGAAGCTGTTTGTGCCATCTCCCCAGCCGCTCACAGCCCCGACAGTCCACACCAGCCGCAGCTCACACCTCCTGCCCTACTACTCACAGCCCTGGCAGCCCCGGCTCGCACCTTCTCACTGGCTGCGTCTGCCACCACCACCACTGACCCGTACCTGAATTTGGCCACCTGTGGGCCGCAACCATTGACTTCTGCTGATCCTCGCCTCTGCCAACAACTCACCAGGATTTAGGGCCCAGTTCCGTACTGAGAGGACGAAGAAAGGTCTTGTCCCAAAACATCACTAAACCGTGTTCTCCAGAGATGCTGCTTGATATATGTACATTATATATTCTTGGTATATGTACTTTAAAATATTGTCACACTGTAAATTATATAAAGGAAATTAAGATCCATAATATCAGTACAGCAACAGTTTTTTGTCCTGCTGAAGTAATGCCAGAGAAGTTTTGAAGCATTGGCAAAGTGGCAAGGTTAAGTGCTGTTGGCCATGGGTTGATTTGGGTGAGGCACACTGTTACAAAGTATGAAATGACTATTTTGAAAACGTTGATTTCTGATCCAGCTATGCTATTAAAATTGGTGGTATTAACATATGATTATTGATTGTAATCATTTGTAGATAGGTCTTGACATCTTCTGCGTGACTCAATTGCCTGTGACCTTCAAGCCTTTCTATTTCAGTAACTTAAAAAAAAAAATATTCTCAATGCTAAAAGAAAAAAGCACTGAGTTGAGGCCGATTGTCACATCAACGCGTTTCATTCAAATTTGCTTTTTCTTGTAACCCTGGAAGCTTCTATTCACAAGCTCCATCTGTTTATGTGATGGCAAAATCATTCATTCGATGCAGCTTCCTGGTTTGCATGATGCATATTCCAGTTTCATTGCACTCGATAAGAGTTGATCTGTGGCCAGTAGACTTGCTGATGTGTTGATTTTTATTTTGGTGTCTTTTGTGGTATATAGTTTTTTTTTAGGATGCCACCTCTTGCACAATTGAGAATAGCTGTGGGGTTTTTTAGTGTGTGACGGCGTTGATAAATTATAAAATGCCCACAGCAGAGGAAGTATTCTGGAGCAATACAAAACCAGGAGGAAATGAGACCAAATAAAAATAGTGCCTTAATATGGAGGATTGTTGCTTGCAATTTTTATGGCTCTAGAGTATGTTGCAATTTTTAATTGATGTTTTCATTACTTATAAATTAAGGCCATGTCAACATCTCTAACAAAATTGTTTTGTTTTACAGAATTATGATATCTTTTCGATTATATATTGTTCATTATATTGTACAGTGAAATTTTGACAGCAGGAAATTCTGAACCAGCAATGAGGAAAATAGACTGGTATTTTGTCAGTGTTGATCTGTTTCTAAAATCGGATACTGTTAAGTTGGAATTTATTTTTAATATTGAATTAATATTTTAGCTTGGAAAGTCCCTTCAGATATGAACATTAAATGTGGAAGAATTTTTCTAATTTTTCATCAAGAATGATATAAGCTGTTGGAACTGCTAGTTTGTTCCATTTGTGGTGCAAGTAATCTCAATGAGTCCACTGAAATAAAATTAATTGGAAAATGCTCAAGGCCATTAGATTTTTGGAGAAAGTATTTTTAATGATATTTTTAAAGCATGCTTTTTTGATTTTTCACTTGGTAATATTAGCTAAATCCAAATCATTTTCACAAGCATACTATTTAAATGAAAACTGTTAAAATGTTCGAGCTGCAATGACTAATTCCAAACTGTCATTTTACAGTGTTCCGTCATGGTGAAATTAATGAAGATATTCTGTATAGGATCCACTAGGTTTCTGGCAAGATGGCAGAAAGCAATATATTGTTTGATTTTTAGTTAGTGGTATTTCCATCGGGAAGAAGTTGATTGTTTTCCTTTGGGACAGCTTTGCAAAACATCCAGCATCATATCAGCAGAGAGTAATTTCCATAGTATTACCAGGGGAATTTACTTTGGGACTTCAAACACAGCTAGTTGGATGCAGCATTCAAACATATATTCCTATATAATACGTTGTAGCCTGAGCAACCTCGAACACTGTTTTGCATATGTATTGAACTGCTGGATGATGCAAATTAGACCTTGCATAAAGTCTCTATAGCAATTAGGAGTTTTTACAACCCTTTTCACTTCAACAGATCCTTTTTTTCCTTGGTAACCCTTGGAAGCCTTCTATAAGTTTTGCAGTTTAGATGCCTTTAATGTAGGCAAACCTATTTGTGTTCCTCAGACATTGATATTTTTCCAGCTTGAAGTTCTGCAGTGTAACACGACTGCAGCTGTCAGAGATTTTAAAAATGCTAGTGAGGCCGTTGTTACTTCTGGAGAAAAAAAGGTCTGTTATGGGAATCATGCTGATCTTCATTAAGTAAGAGTGCTGATTATGTTCAGCCCACATATTAACATTTGTACCCAATTCTTTGTATATAAAATAATGATGGGTTATTCTGGGGGAAATGATGCCAGCAATGTTTTTTGATTATATCCAAAGAAGAAAAGGTCTTGGCTGAACATTTCCAATATTACTTCGACATGTGTTAAATGAAATGTTTTGGTTGTCGTACTATAGTGTCAATCTTATGTTTTACTCACAGTTCATTCTTTATAATTGGATTGGCAAAATGAACAATTCCAATGAGACTGTTTAATGTAACGTGTAACAGGCATACATTTATTAGCGAATTGAATTTAAGTCCGTTTAGTGAATACTTATGGCCTTAAGGCTCAAGTATGTAATAGAATGTAATTTTTTTGTGATTAGCAAGAGCATTCTGTAAAATGAACTCTGCGTAGATTGAAGCTTGTCTGCTTAGACAAAGGTCAAACTGTTATCAAAAGTTGGATTCAGCTCATCTTGCAGATTTTCCATCATTTTTTTCTGGTATCAGTATAAATGATACGAGGGATTGATAATCCAGAGATTTACCATTTTTGTGATCTTTAGTTGGATGAAAAGTAAACTCCAGTAATTTGTGAAGTAAAAGATCGAGAATGAAATTATTCAAAGAAACAATACCCATGAAGCATTTTTTTTTCTTTCAGTGTATAGCTTTATACAATAGTGGTGCAAGCTTTATCCAATAAGATATGACATGCTCCAACTTGAGGTGATTTGGCACTCACCAGTCTGGTTTAAAAAAAAATGCGATTGATGCATATCTTTAGACAAGAGCAGCTGCAGTTCAAAGTGAGTGATTTTTATCTTTGCAACGAAGACCAGACCATCCAAACATTTGAATGGTTTCTGTTTCTCTGGATAAACTATTATGGATTGGTATTTAATCATTTAGGTAGTGCGAAGAATTAAAAACGGAAGATGATTAGAGTCAAATAATTTGGGGGTAATTTATTAACATTTTATTGCTATAAAGTTCAAAGCAATGATTATTTGTTTCATGGATTTTTATAACTAATATTTTTTTTTGTCCTGGTAAATAAATTATGCAATATATGATGAAACTTTAATGCTTCATAGAGGCAGAAAAATCAACAGTCTTTGTATTTAAAGCCTAGAAATTTTCATACCAACCTCAAAGCTACTTTGAGGCTGAAATTACCTTAAAATCTGTATCCTTATGATGCATCTGTGATTTACCTCAATACATTTGGCAGTGTAGCCGAGGTTGAACACCTACGTGAGCTTGAAAGTTGACGCTACTTCATCTATTGTACAATAAATCTGCAGAACTTTAGAGTTGATAATGAGTTATTTGTAATGGTCATTATGAAAGGAGGCTGCACAGAGTATTGAAGTTCTGAAATGAGGCCTTCAATTTGTCAATGCTAGTGTTTATCTGCATTCAAGGTCCCACTCATCTCTCTGTGGCAATGTAACCTTCTCTTCCTTATGCTAACCAGGTCGACGGAAATGTATCTATGCTCTGGGCCTCTTCCCTTTCCCCTTCCAGGTTTCATTCTCAACATTCTGTGTAAAGTTATTTTCCTGAATTCCCATTTAATTTTTATTGAAGGGCAAGATTCCATTCAGAAACTAACCTACAAAATATTTTTGTGCACATCCTATTCTATATACTTTCTGAACATAGCAGGATGAAGAACTGAGATAATGGCCTGTGTCCAAAATGTAAAACATTGTTTGGTAAAGGAGAGAAGAGAATCCAAACTGAGAAGTACTGATGCCCACAGACTTTCACATCTATCTTGATCTTACTTCCTCCCATCCTTCCTCTAAGGATTTTATTCCATAGTCTCAGTTCCTCTGTCTCTGTTGCATTTGCTCAGATGGAGGAAGTTGGTTATTTCAGAAGATCTTCACAATGCTACATTCTAATTAAATAGAAGACTTTTCAAAAAAAGGGTAAAATGAATAAAAGCAGCAAAAAAGGCAAGCTTTGTCTCGAATGCATTAG